>NC_088368.1:37470204-37480204 GCF_034508935.2 Berghia stephanieae | reverse complement strand
AGTGAAGTGAACTCCACTGTTCAAAGGTGTGTCAGTAAATCAAATATCTAGCAACGAAGTGAAATGAACTCCACTGTTCAAAGGTGTGTCAGTAAATCAAATATCCATCAACGAAGTGAAAATAGAGTGTTCAGACTAACAAAATAAATGACCACTGTTCAAGGTTCAAACGTATCATACGAGTGAATAAATTCAAAGTTCATTAAAAAACGAAGTGAAAATCAGAAATTTCAGTCATCATTGAAATAATACTGTTAATTATCTCATCAAAAGTGAAATATCCATGTTCAAGGTGTGTCAGTAAATCAATATCCGACGAAGTAAATGAACTCCACTGTTCAAAGGTGTGTCAGTAAATCAAATATCCATCAACGAAGTGAATGAACTCCACTGTTCAAAGGTGTGTCAGTAAATCAAATATCCAGCAACGAAGTGAAATGAACTCCACTGTTCAAAGGTGTGTCAGTAAATCAAATATCCAGCAACGAAATGAACTCCACTGTCAAGGTGTTCAGTAAATCAATACCGCAACGAAGTGAATGAACTCACTGTTCAAAGGTGTGTCAGTAAATCAATATCCATCAACGAAGTGAATGAAAATCCACTGTTCAAAGGTGTGTCATAATCAAATATCCATCAACGAAGTGAAATGAATCCGTTACAAAGGTGTGTCATAATCAATTCATAACGAAGTGAAATGAACCCACTGTTCAAGGTGTGTCAGTAATCAATTCACAACGAAGTGATGAATCCTGTTCAAAGGGTGTCAGTAATCAAATATCAGCAAGAAGTGAAGTGAACTCATGTTCAAAGGTGTGTCGTAAATCAAATATCCAGCAATGTTTATCGAAGAATACCCTGGAAGGGGTCTATATCTTTCAAAGTAACTTTAAACCTTGTTGCGCTTTTCGACCCACAGAACGTTACGGAAAGCCCGGGTCATATCTTTCAAAGTTAACTTTCAAACCCATTTGTTGGCGTCTTTTCGACCCCGACAGAATACCGTTACCAGAAAACGGGTCTCATATCTTTCAAAGTTAACTTTCAAACCCATTTGTTGGCGTCTTTTCGACCCCGACAGAATACCGTTACGAGAAAGCCGGTCTCATATCTTTCAAAGTTAACTTTCAAACCCATTTGTTGGCGTCTTTGTCTGGTTCAAAAGAAGTGTATTTAAGTTTTTATAGATTTTTTAATTTCAAAATCCAAGACGCTTCATATTTGATATTTTGTTCTTTTTGAAGCTGTTTATTTATTACATTATATTTTCTAAAGGAAACATTATACATATTATAAAGGCAGATGCCTATTGGTTAAGCATATTGCAATACTGTGATATGACACGTTACTTAGGTGTATTTCAAATTCAAATATTTCAAATAGAAAGGTTTTATAAAATGGAACAACGAATTTCTCTCTAATGTGGGATATCATTGTAAATGTAGGAATAAAACGAATGCATGAATACGCCCTGTGTAAACAGAGTAAAAACGCAACAAGGCTGTTTCTCACAAAGGTTGTATAATGAGTCTTACATATGACTTGAATTTCCCGTCTTTTTACCAATAATGTTTACAATAACCTATTCACAAAACGCTTTAAAGTCTGTATTGATATATATATATATATATATATATATATATATATATATATATATATATATATATATATATATTATATATACCAAGTCGGCGCCTCTGCTGTTTGTTAAGGTGAATTTCAGGTCATGTAGTTTTACTAATGGGCGCCATTATTGTTTGTGTCTCAAAATGATAGGTAAATAAATATAGATCTAATATAGATAAAGAAAGAAGACAAAAAGAAGAGAAAAATAATAATAAATAAAAAAGAGAAAGAAAAAAAAAATAATAAATCAAAACAAACACACAAACACACTTGCTCGTACGCAAGCAAACACACACACACACACACAGACACAAACATACACATATATAACCACGTACATTTGATTGCCAATGCTTCAATTCTTTACTAAAATTATTATTTATTTTAATTACTTTGTATCGGCTCGACCGGAGTTCAACATGGAATTGGCTACCTTTCATGTGAGTTGATGGAAGCAGATGGAGGAGGAGGAGGTGGTGGTCATGGTGGTGCTGGTGGAGGAGGAGGAGGAGGAGGAGGAGGAGGAGGAGGGGATGAGGAGGAGGAGGGAGGAGGAGGAGGAGGAGGAGGAGGAGGAGGAGGAGGAGGAAGAGGAGATTGTTAATTAAAAGTACAAACTATTGTTTAACAGGCGATAGTAGAGAAGAAGAAGAAGAAGAAGAAGAAGAAGAAGAAGAAGAAGAAGAAGAAGAAGAAGAAGAAGAAGAAGAAGAAGAAGAAGAAGAAGAAGAAGAAGAAGAAGAAGAAGAAGAAAGAAGAAAGAGAGAAGAAGAAGAAAGAAGAAGAAGAAAAGAAAGAAGAAGAAGAAGAGAGAAGAAGAAGAAGAAGAAGAAGAAGAAGAAGAAGAAGAAGAAGAAGAAGATGAAGAAGAACAACAACAACAACAACAACAACAACAACAACAACAAGAGACGAACAAGAACAAGAAATACAAGATACGAGCAACAAGAAGAAGAAGAAGAATAAATAAGTCCCGTTTCCAGATAATTTAATGTTTCCATGTTGGATCCAACCAAAATGTAATTAAATTACATGGGCTGGAAATGATGGCTGGATTATTCTCATTTGCTATGACAAAACGCTTTTTTATTCACTTTGACCTCAACGTTTTCACAACAAATATCGATGGGCTAACGTGGCCCCAAAGCAAGGATTCTGTAATAATTTGGTAAAAATAATAAGATCGACGCTTCCATTCACCTTGACTGTTGTTAATTTTTATCTGGTTAAATTTATGACATGCGTTTTGTACGAATACGGCGGTATTTTGATAAAGCATCTGGCATACAAAAAAAAAAAAAACATTGAGGGAGATTGAGTGAAGGAGAAGGGGATGGAAGGGCGGTTGGAGTGCAAGTATCAGAGGTGGTTGAGGTGGGGGGGGGGGGGGCAGGAGGGAGAGGGGAGACTGTACGAAGGCGGGCAGACGAGGTTATAGCCCAAGATCTGGATGTCAATATTGATATGCCAAGCGGGTAATGATTGCGTTCTGATAGAGGCTCATTCAGGAGTTTAAAGATCATGGTTTTCAGACATCGATGACTTGTACATCTCATAAGCCCTTTAACATTTTTGAGGCCAGTCAGGTGGCCCAGTCGTTAAGGCATTGAACTGTGACTCGAAAGGTCACCTAGGCATTCCATGAAGGAATATAGATAATCCACCAAACAGGATGTCTGATGTCAACAGGAATCGTCCAAGTTGTCCAGGTGAGCAAAAATTGGGGGTTATTAATCTTGCCCAAGGAAAAAAGCGAAAGTGTCTAAAGCGCGGCTCGAACTCTGGTCCTTCCGGGTCAGAGTACAATGCCTTAACCACTCGGCCATTTCGCCCCCCGCCCCCATCCCCCCCCCCCCCCCCCCCCAGGTTTGCGACTGGTTGATTTTATTTTTATTTTTTGTTGTTGCTTTGTCTGGCACGGTTTTATGCTCACTTTTCAGAACTTTCTCTAGCACCATTACTGACTCCATAATTTGAAATTATTGCTGCTTAGAGTTCAAAGGAATTTAATAACAATTGTCAAAAGACATTGAAGTTTCAATATAATCAATGAAGAGTTATAATGTGAACGTTTCAGGTTTCCCCTTTGTCAACAAATTACGATGAATGATACACGAAAGACGACTGAGAGACAAGATAGAGAATGACGTTGTTAAGGCGAATGATTCAGTTTCGGGGTTCCCCACTGTCGGCAAAGCTCGATGAATAAAAGATGAGAAAATGGAGTTGTTCATAAATGAATCTTATCACCTTAACGTGCGGCTATGTGGCCTAGTGGTATGACATTTGCTTTCAGATCGGACGGTCCTGAGTTCGAGCCTCGCTCGGCGCATAGTTGAGTCCTTGGAGAAGGCTCTTTACTGACATTCTCTCACTAAACTCATTTGTAAAAGGAGTACCTGGAGTATCTGTCCAAAAAAATTGTAATATTGCCTAAAAGATGTCATGTCCCGTACTACATGTTAAATGTTGCTGTTGGCCAGGGACCCCTGTATAAAAGCTCATTTTAAAGCTCATTTTATTTTTGATGTTTCATACCACTTGACCACATAGCCGCGCACACGATCCCATTGGTTGTACCATTGAATACGACTCATACTGTTCACCTTTTTTTGGTCGTCACCGCCATGTATTGGACATACTTTTTTGGGTAGTGACAGGTGATCAGTTTGTGAAAGCTTCGGCCGCCCAGCAACGAGAACCTTGTTTCTAAACAAAGAAAATCGGTACTTCATGCTGGCTAGAACTTTTTCACATGTCATGTGATCAGAATGTATAAAAGTCAAATCATGATCAGATTTATAATGTTTTTCTCCTCTGTATACACTTTTAGGCTCGTCGGAGAAGTATTTCATTAGGGCGTCCGCCATTGTTCCAATAGTTTAGAACCAGTTGCTAAGTTACTATGCGTCATTACGAGGGAAGTGACGTCACGAATGTTGAATCCTATTATATAGAGCATTTTCAAGGATTGACCACAGTCATTGCGCTTCACGGTGCCTCTTGCAATTTCCCGTCACTGCCTATAGCCAGTTACTCACCTGAGGGGTAATTTATGTACAGTGCCTTATCAAAAGATACAACATCGGGATCATAATTTTCCACAATCCGTGTCTTCCACTCGGCCACTGACTACGCATAGCATTTCTATAGAAGGAACGTAATTGACGTCACTCAGCTCTTTGTTATTGTTTTTAGACACTCATTTCAACTATTAGTTCTCACCAAATGCTATCAATCAGACAACTGTTCGAGGTCATATATATAGTTTTGTGTGTTGGTACCTTATATCCAGCTGGCGGAAGTTGTGAGCATTTGAACTAAACGCATAGCATCAATTTTTTCTATGTATCTGACATGACGAGGCACCGTACCGTCGAGGCACCAAAGCTCCCGCTGGCCTATGTAGACCAATGTTACCATCTTGGCCGGGTGAGGGGGGGGGGGGGGGCAGCATGGCTAAGCGAGCGGTACACCGTACCCGAAAAGTACAGAGTTCGATCATCCGTCGCTGCGCTGTGTGGCCTTGAGCAAGTCACCTCGCCCTAGCTCAATTTGCGGCGCTGCACTGCGCTGATGCCTGGGTTATTCCAGTCTCCCCTTGGAATAGACCTTAGAGACAAATTTCCCCTATGAGATGAATAGAGGGAATTTTTTTTTTTTTAAATTTTATAATTTGTTAAATTTTTGCTATTTTAAAAGCTTCAAGACCCCAGAATTCCAAAGAACGTCTAGATGGATGTTTTTATGACCAAACAGTAATTAAAATGAAGCACTTTTACTTCTATCGTCCTATGAGAAAACACTTTTTTTTAAATTTAGCCAAAAAACCCGACCTTCAAATTAGATATACTGATAATCAAAATAAACCTCAACTTGTCAAAGACTGTCAAACCGTCTTCGCCGAAGTCCCAGAACGGAGACGGTTCTCACAAGATGAGGCTCATTTTAATCAGCGATATTTAAAGGACGAGTTTTCTGGTTTAATTTTTAAAAAATGTGTTTGGTTTATTTTTCAGAGTTCGTCAGACTTGACGTGAAGGATTTAATGAGTTCAAAAGGCTTGAGATTGCAAGTCATCTTTACCTTTAGAAAAAAATCCGACAGTACCTACTCAAAAAAGAAATAATGAACCCCCCCCCCCCCCCCCCCCCCCCCCCCCCCAAAAAAAAAAAAAAAAAAGAAAAAAAAAAAAGAAGCGATACAACAAAAATGTTTTTGAAAATCTGACCTGAAAACTTTGCTTCAGTCGATCGATTAAAATTATCTTAAACTTGTCGAAACACCTTAAATGATAATTTTTTAAAATATGAGCTTTTATATAGCGCAAATATCCACTAAACGTGCTAGAAGCGCTTTAAAAAGCGTCCCTGGCAAACTGCAACTCTTAACATGAAGAAAGAGACATGGCGCCTTATTATGATTCAGACCGTAAGGGGTTAATCATACGAAAGCGTTGCGAGTTACTTGATGTGTCAGTTTCGTATGATTTATATTATTGTTTGGAAGATACGCGATACCGACTTCATTAACTTTACTGAAAAAAAAATAATAATAAAAAACACCCGACAAAAAACAGGCGAGTAATTCATTCAAAAAAAAAATCTAAATTAAATTAATTTTTATACTCGCATAAGAGTTGACGGTAAAAAAAAAAACTAGCAAAAAGAAAAAAAAAAACCAAAAAACACGGGTTATATATCGAGTTCTGTGCGTTGCCAGATTGGTATTTTAGATGGCAGATCAAATTTTGCAATTATTATGGAGCTCATTATCAAAGAATTATTGTTTTGCTTATTCGCTTAGCGACGCCAGCCTCCCATTTCTGCAGTGTTTCGCCAATTTACCGTTCGGAATTCACTTCACGTTTGATTTATATACAGAACTAATTCAAAAAAATATATGGAAAATGGAACCTAGATTAAATTTTATATTGTACAAGTCACTTGGTAGGCGCAATTATCGGGCAAAGAGAGCTATAGTATTTATATCGCGGATTATCCACTAAACAAACTCAAACCGGGTCCCTAGCCAACAGCAACACTTAAACATGTAGGAAGAGACATCACGCTTGTTAGGCGATAACACTTTTTGTACAGATACAACTCTGTTAATGACCAGGTACTCATTTTACATCTGCTTACAGTGAGATAATGTTAGAAAGAGCCTTCTTCTTTGGAAAAGGCTCTTTACGCACATTCTCTCTCCGTACTCAGGTGTAAAATGAGTACCTGGCCATTAACAGAGTTGTCTCTGTCGGAGAAAATTTATAATATCGCCTAACAGGCGACATGTCTCCTTCAGGGACCTATTGTAAAGCGTTTTGAGCACAATTAGTGGATAAAAGATCTCTTTTTTGTTGTTTCTTTTCATTGACATTTTATTCGAACATGTCTCCATGATTTCAAACGATGTTGGTTTATTCTGTCAAAAGATGTTGGCTGTTTAACACCAAAATTCCCTTTATACGGTCAGAAAACGTTTCCCTTATGTTATAAAATAGATTCATTAAAACGACCCCCAACGTTTCAAAAATGATTAAACCTGAGACTTCGACTAAATCTACAGTACCGATTCAAAGAAATTTTGGATAAAAATGTTTTAACACTTTGAGTTGTATTTTTTAATCGACAGATTATGATATTGAATGGATTTTATTGGGATTTCTGGACACAGTGTAATTTGTTTAAAATGCGTTTTGTCAGTTCAATATTTTGCTGCTTTCTCATGTTAGATGATTTAGTTTTATTTACGCTATGCGTCTAAGCAAAATACTCATAACATCCGCCAGCCGGATATAACGTAAGTACACACAAAACTATGTGTAGCCTTGAGCGTTTATAGTTGATAGAATTTAGTGAGAACGAATTCATTTAAAATGGCTGTCTAAAAATGATAACAAAAAGCTGAGTGACGTCAATTTCGTTCTTCCATTATCTCTACTTGCAAGACGAGGAAATGATAAATGGCATTTTAAAGATTTCTTCCTATTTTTTTTCTCTCTCTTTTTTTTTTTCTTGACGAAAGTATTTTAGAGGGTGATACATTGTTAAGATGAGAAGCATTGCATGTCGGGAAGATAAATGGATTATGATGAAAACATGGATACGATACAACGGGGGTACGAGTCAGAGTGTTTCGTGTTTACGTGATTCATGACATGGCGTGAGGGGAGGTGAAAGGATAATCGTTACGTAATTAACTGGTGGTGATGTTGGGGGATTATGTAAATATTCGGTATGAAATTAACACAAGTAAATGTTATGCTTTAGAGGGTAAAGGTTGCTCATTAGTAACGCACTGAGCTCGAATGATTCAAGTCCAGGTTTGAATAATCCGCGGAAAAGCATTTTTGTTAATTTTTTTTTATTCCTATAGATAGAATGAAGTTGACGTCACTCGGGTCTTTGTTTTTTTTTTTTTTTTGCCATCCGCGTTTATGATTAATTCTCACTAGACTTTATCAACCAGACTATAAACGTTCAAGGTTACACATAGTTTTGTGTGTTGGTCCGTTATACTTCCGGATGGCTATGTTGTGAGCTTCTTAGCCAAGCGCATACTATATATATTATCGACTGGTCTGGGTTAACCCTCTCCTTGCCATCCATAGGAAATCGTCACACTCGTTACGATGCAACCAACAGTTTTCTCATTCTGATTTCCCTTGTACGTCACAAAATGCAAAGAAATGCTTTGATTACAGCTATAAATACTAAACACTGCGTTGTATAGCTCATTTTGCTGAACAACATTCTGTATAGAATGCACTTGTTACTTTCTTGTTTGAGTAAGTAAAATCTATTTTTGTGTTGCGTGGGTGTGAATTTTCGGAGGAAATTCTTAAAATGGCTAGTAAGGAGAGAGTTAAAGACTTATTCCGATAAAAGCTGCTTTAGTAACACCAAATGTTCACGGTATAGAAGGAACGAAATTGACATCATTCAGCACTTTTCTATCGTTCTCATTAAATTATATCAATCACACTGTAGACATTCACATAGTGTTGTTTGCGGGTGGCGTTTATAGTGAATATGCTATCTAAACCTATAGCATCAATTCCAAAGTTTTTAACAATGAGCGAGGGGCGTCCTAACTTGTCAGACATTCCTGCAATGATCAGGTGTGACGTGAAATTAGGCTTGAAGTGAGGAAAACAATTTCTCTCTTTGTGAAGAATACTGTAATAGGCTTCAACAGTCGTGACGTCATTTCCCTCGTGATGACGCATAGTAACCTAGTAACCGGTTCTAAACTATGAAATACTTCTCCGACGAGCATAAAAATGTATCCAGAGGAGAAAAACAATATAAATCTGATCATGTTTTAACTTTTATACATTCTGATCACATGACATGTGAAAAAGTTCTAGCCAGTTTAGAACCCAGCAGCTCGTTGCTAGGCGGACGTGACATCAGACTATTGAATCCAATTTCAACAATGATCAAAAGTGTGATGTCAAAATGTTGGTTCCGATCTCCTTGGAGTGTGAAAACCAGTTCTCTGGAGGACTGGATCCAAATCTTGTTTAACTGAAGGACTGGATCCATATCTTGGTTAACTGAAGGACTGGATCCATATCTTGGTTAACTGAAGGACTGGATCCATATTATCTTGGTTCACTGGTCTTCTGGTTTCGGAGTGACTTACTTTAACAATCCTCTTCACTCATTGTGGAACAAGGGGAAGCGTGGCTCAGCGGAACGGTCTTTGCTACGTTTCCAAAAAGTACCGAGTTCGACTACCCGCCTCGTTGTGTGGTCGTCAGCATATCACCTCGCCTAGCTCACTTTGCGGCGCTGCACTGCGGCCGACGCCTGGGTTATTCCAGTCTTCCTTTGGGATAGACCCTAATGACAAAATTCCCCTTGGGGATGAATAAAGGGAATTTTATTATTTATTCAAATTTTAAACACATGGCCCCTACAAGCGCCCGCATCTGCATCTGTCCTTGGCCATCTTCTTGGTACCTTCCAGGTCTAGGTGAGACCCTTTCATTTTCAGACAGTGAATGTCTCCATGTCTGTTTGGGACCCACCTTTCCCACCGTTAAGAATTGAGCTTAAAATTGAGCTTTTATACAGGGCAATATCTAATAAATGTGCTTAAAGCGCTTTTCCCTGGCCAACAGCAACATTTTAAAAGTAGGACGAGACATGACGCCTGTTAGGCGACATTACATTTTTTTTTCGGACAGAGACAACGCTGTTAAAGGCCAGGTACTCATTCTACACATGAGTACGGTGAGAGAATGTAAGTAAAGAGTCTTATCCAAGGACTCAACTATGCGCTGAGCGAGGCTGGAACCCAGAACCTTCCGATCTGAAAGCGAGTGTCATACCACTAGACCACATAGCCGCACAACACCGTTCTT
>NC_088368.1:37442704-37465204 GCF_034508935.2 Berghia stephanieae | reverse complement strand
AATTGAATGTATTAACACATATAAAACGTGGGGTTACTGTCTATATACCTTATGGGGGAGAATAAGTAATATTTATTGAATTGCAAAAACGTCCACGGTCCTTTTATTTCTACATCCATTCCTGGGGGATCCTATTTATCCCGACGTAAACCGTTTTTAGACGATGGGTCACATATTTTATGGCCAGTTTTTCTTTACTTTATATTGAATCGATCGATTGAAATAACCCATAATTAACCTTGTAATAAATAAAAACATCAAAAAAAAAAAACAGCTTCAAAAAAGAACAAAATCCAAACATGGAACGTTTCGGGTACAAAACCCTTTTTCAACCAACAACAAGAACAAGAAAAAACATAAATTTATTATTAATTAAAAAAAAAAACAGATTGACGACTAAATATTTCGTACGTCCTCTGTGCCATTCCAAGATGTTTCTTCAACAGAGAAGATGTGCGAAATATTTAGTCGCCGATCCGGTTTCATTGTAGTGTAGTTATATTTTTATTTTTGTTGTTTTTGACTAAAGAAGGGTTTTGAACCCGAAACGTTCCGTGTTTGAAATTTTGGTTCTTTTTTTTTTTTTTGAGGCTGTTGTATTACTTTTCACAGATCACAGATTATCTTAAAGTTTTAAACCAGAGAAGTTGTCTTTCAAGTAGGTCTAAAGACTTCTTTGATGTTTGTGTTTAAGAATGTTTGGCAAATTGTGAATTATTTTAATCAATTCATAGTCAAAAATCTCAGACCTGAGTTAAGCTTTTATACGGACTAGATGAAAATAACTCGGTACTTAGCTTTTTTTTTCTGGGAATTCTGGATGTGTTCCTAACTCTCGAGTGCGCATTGGGAATAACAAAGATTAGGGTCGGGTTACTTTGTGCCCCGGACTGCCCTGGACTACCCCGGACTACACCGGACTACCCCGGACTACCCCGGACTGCCCCGGACTGCCCCGGACTACCCCGTACTGCCCCGGACAGCCCCGGACTACCCCGGACTGCACCGGACTGCCCCGGACTGCCCCAGACTACCCCGTACTGCCCGGGACTGCCCCAGACTACCCCGGACTGATCCGGACTGCCCTAGACTACCCCGGACTGCCCCGGACTGGCCCGGACTACCCCGTACTGCCTGGAGAGTGTTTTACTTTTGACGTTTATACTCTTTCAAGGAATGTTTTATATTTGAGAGACAAAATCGGGACGAGGGTAGAGAACAGAAACATTTGAATGCTTGAAGTGTGCGACACAACTTTATCAACTCAAGACATTACGAACACACACGCTGGCATATCCGACGGACGAACTGACAGTCAAGCATCAGTATAACAGTAAAAAGCGTCATAATAGACGGCACAGACACCGAAGGGGACAACCCAACTGAAACATAAAAGCTGTGGCGGCTCGTGTCTTTATAGAGTGGGCGGGTATTACTACCCCCCCCCCCCCTCAGCCACCCACTCCCCCCCCCTCAGCCACCCACTCCCCCCCCTCAGCCACCCCTCCCCCCCCCCACACCCCCAAAACCCACCAACCATGATAGGTACTATCTATGATGCCGATGGAAAGAGAACAGACGCACACAAAGAAACAACTCTTCTATTTTTTTTAACAATACATTTTCAGTTGGACAAATCTAGAAAAACGATTTTGTAAAGTTTGAAATAAAAAGTAATAAAACCATCTCTATAGAAATGTAGAGCCCAACACAGGTCACTAGATCTGGTGAAAAATTACTAGCGATGGTAACCACTGGGGAGACCGCATAACGTTATATTTACTTGTATATTTGCCCTCCCTCCCCGTAGAATTTGTATAATTGATATAAAGATATTTCGAATGGATGGTGATCAGGATATCAAGTTGAAAAACAGAACAATGAGCAACATTTTGGAGCAGTCCGGGGCTGTCCGGGGCACAAAGTGACCTTTCCGCAAAGTTTGTATTCCAAAAGGCAAGAGTAAGAAATCTTATATTCTAACCTTAAAAATCGATTCTGATTTTGTTTCATGTGAATAAAAGACATTTTTTCTAAAAAAAATTATTAATTGACCACTGCCTTTTTTAAGAATCTAATTTTCATGAATTTTAACGTTTGGCAATCTGACGTCACAAACTGTTATTGTAAACTTGACGTCATCATGAGTTGCTGGTTATGGGAAAAAAAAAAGGGGGGGGGGGGGTATCATATTATCATATTATCGTCAAAAGCCAGCATTTCACATTCCTTATCATTTTAACAATAATTTTTTTAAAAGTTATTTATCATTATTTTTATTTATTTCCTTTGGGGGGGGGGGGGGGTGGCATCTTTTAACCCTGGCATGATTTCGTTTTGATGTGATGTGTCACATGTGAAATAACTGTGGCGAGTGGGAAGGGGGGGGGGGGTGATCAAAATATTAAGCGTTTTTTCTTTCCGTGTTCAATAGAGTTCCATGCCCCCTTTTAAACTTGATACATACTAGGAACATCTGCGAGCTGCTCTGCTCACACATATTGCGTTTTCCTGCAATCTACATGCTCCATGTTTCAAAACTCTGCATCCAATTTTATACAAACCTCCAGTGCACATGTTGGGCTGTGCATTTTCGTGCAGACATAATAAAAACAAAGGTAAACCCTTTTATTATTGAATGGAATCACAATTATAGTTTAATGTGCCAGGTTTTTATCTTTGATTCGTGTCATTTAAGTTACAAAACCGTGAAAAATAATAGTTTTGTTACTGCACTTGATACCGCTCAGGTGGTCGCGATAGCTCAGTTGGTAAAGCACTCGCTTCACATCTAGGGGGCCGTGTTCGATTCCGGATGCAGTCGATATCTTTTTTTTGACCCCTCTGTCCGCCCAGCTGGTTTTGGATAGCTATTGCACACTGGGGGATGGTAATCTTAGTCTATCAGTAGATGAAGTAAAATGGCTTGTGTAGTTATAATATCTCATGGCACACATGAGTAAAATGTCTTCTAGACCAGTAAATTTGTTTATCTGTCGAAAATAAAATTGTGCTAGCGCCTCATATGCGTATTGCCTCGTACTCTATGCATTGCTGTTGGTTTGGGACATATTGTAAAACGCTTTGATAACATTTAGTGGCTACGCTCATTTTAAAAAAACCTGTTTTGTCCATTTGCTGTAAGATCCCATAACAATGTGTCAAATTGACTTCAACAGTCATGATGTCACTTCCCTCGTATTGTAACTTAGTAACTGGCTCTAACTATAGTAACAATGGCGGACGCCCTTATGAAATATTTCTCCGACGAGCATAAAAGTGTATCCAGAGGGAAAAAACCTTATAAATATGATAATGTTTTGACTTTAATACATTATGATCACATGACATATGAACAGTTCTCGCCATCATAAAGAACAAAAAGTACCAATTTTCTTTGTTTAGAACCACGCTGCTCGCCGTTGCTGGGCGACGTGACATCAGACTATTGAAATCAATTGGCGTTAACTCTAGATATGAGCCGTGGAATGATGGGAAGGCGACGATATCGTCTTCATTTGTTTATAATTACCTTACTTTTATTTGGGGAAATCTATGTCTGTATTACTATTGATTTGTCCCTGCCCCTCTGTCGCACTCTGAAGAAAATAAACACACACTGATTTAAAATTTTGGCCAGAAAACTCGTCCTTCAATTATCATTCGATTAAAATGACCCTCGTTTGGTAAAACCTCTCTTGGAGTCCTCGAAGTATTTTAAAAAGTCTCAGGTTTGATAGTTTTTGCCAAGGTGACGGTCATATTAACAAATCGATATGTGAAGGAAGAGTTTTCTGGCCAAATGTTCAAATACCTGTTTTTTACTATTACTACATAGTTGTGACTTTTCTATCTTTCTCAGTTATCGATGAAGTTACATGTGTATTTATTCTAGCTCAATCGATATATTATTGTGAGAAAATACCTCTCTGCCTAGATTTTAAGGGGAATATTTTTGTTTTTGTCATTACCCGAGGAAGGGTTTTGAGTCCGAAACGTTTCGTGTTTATTCGTTTCTGTGTTTTTCGAAACTGTTCTATTCATTTTTGACCATTACTTTTTATACAGTGTAACAACGACTTTGTTTGGTCGATATTTATCCTTAAATATTGTTGTCAACATTTTTGGGATTATTGCGGCTACGTTGAGATTGTTCATTATCAACTCTCAAATTTCTCAAATCTCGGATTCTTGAAAACATCATTGAAGTCCCAGGCTTGAAAGTTGTTATTATAATTGATCAACGTTTGAAGGATGACTTTTCAGGTCAAAATTTTTTAATTTTTTTTTTCTCAGAGTTGTCTATCGTATAGATATGATAAGGCCTTACAGAAATCTGGATGAGTGATAAATGACAGGAATATGAATGGATGTAGGTGAATGGAAATGAGCCACGAGTACAATTGGGATTTTTAGCTGTTAGAATTAATAAACCGTGGCATATTGAGTGAGTAGTTAACATCATTATCGGTTATTGTTGAAAACCATGTACACAATTGATGACATCCTACTACTACTACTACTACTACTACTACTACTACTACTACTACTACTACTACTACTTCTACTACTACTACTACTACTACTACTACTACTACTACTACTACTACTACTACTACTACTACTACTACTACTTCTACTACTACTACTACTTCTACTACTACTACTACTACTACTACTACTACTACTGCTACTACTACCACTGAAAGAGGGGAAATCGGTACCTTTCGTGCATGTAGCAAAGGCCATACCGCTGAGCCATGCTGCCATAATTATACTGTTTTGGGACGATTGTACACTAATGTCTGTAGAAATGTGTGTAGGTAGAAACTGACTGTGGGTACCACACTTCTCGGTCATTGACTTTTTCTGTCAACTCTTACTCGACAATCCTGTCCATTCTTTGATGTTATCCAGCCACATTTTCTTTTGTCTCCCTCTTCACCTTTGACCTTCCACCGTGCCTTGCATGACTGTCATGTGGGATTCCTTCTTATAACCATTACTATCAAACCCCATCACCGCCGCGAAAATATTTATTTTATATTGTCTTCTGGCACTTTTCTACTCACTTAATCTCTTGTTGTTACCAACATAAGTGCCTGCTCCACTCACTTTTCTTCTAGATTGCCTACGAAGACAACCACCGATATCAAAGGACGTAGTATGGAGATGCTTAATGCTTGGTGGTATTTGTGAGTGTTCAAAACAAGTAGACAAAGGAATACAAGGTGATAAAAACACACACGAAATGAGGCGAAGATGAAAGAATTATTCGTGGCCCTTGTTTGCTTTACTTTTATCTTTACGTCGTCTTCCATTAACTGTCTGCCATTTATACTGTAACATGGCCAAACTCTGAAATAGCACATTTTAAAATAGGCCAGAAAAGCTCGTCCTTCAAATATCGATCGATTAAAATGGCTACCACCGTGATAAAAAACTCCCAAACCTGAGACTTCAAGGTTTGAGAATTTTTATCATTTTAATCGATCGATATTTGAAGGGCGAGTTTTCTGGCTAAAATTTCGAAAATGTATATTTTTTTATATTGTCGGGTTGCTTTTAAAAGATATATTTTAGAGCAATTTATAGCAGTGTTATTGAGCTTGTCGCCGATTTATTTGTTATCCCAGCAGCAGGTTATAAGAACAAAGAATAATAAATCTGTAATGTTTTTATTTTTCTTTGACATTTGATGTTTAAGTCATACAGTGTAAGCGCATAAACGGGCGCACACTTTGTACAAAACATATTAGGATAATATGTGACCCGCTGCCTTGAACTGGTGTTGGTATGTCAAGATCAAATGGATGTCAACAAGTGAATGTCACATTTAAAAGATCAGAAATATGACATTTTGTGTACATGCACTTGTTAAATGGCCAGCTTGGCTGCCTGTTGAGAAAAGGATTAAATTCAAAGCTTGTGTTTTAGTGTATCGTTGTCTTGAAGGTACTGCCCCTTCCTGCCTTTCGGAACTAATTGAAAGATATTCAAAACTCCGCCCCTTACGTTCGGGCAGTGATTCCACAAAACTAGTTGTCCCTCGAATTCGGAAAAATGCTGGAATGAAATCCTTTTCTCATTTCGGACCCTCTATTTGGAACGCCTTACCGCAGAGCATTCGTGAAAAAGAATCTTTGTCTATTTTTAAACGTTCGCTTAAAACATATCTGTTTCGATTTTAGTATATGGTATGAGAAGCCAGATAGGTTTGGTTTGTGTTGTGTGTTGTGTGTTGTGTGTGTGTGTGTGTGTGTGTGTGTGCTTGTGTGTGTAAATGATTATGTTTTCAGCCTAAGTAATTTGTAATTTAAGCGCTTAGAGTCTGGTGTCTCGGAGTTATAGCGCTATATAAGTTTTCAGCATTATTATTATTATTATTATTATTATTATTATTATTATTATTATTATTATTATTATTATTATTATTATTATTATTATTATTATTATTATTTAGTTGATCCACATCCACTATCCACATCCACCGATCCACATCCACGATCCACATCCACGATCCACATCCACATCCACGATCCACATCCACGATCCACATCAACGATCCACATGCACCGATCCACATCCACCATCCACATCCACGATCCACCGATCCACATCCACATCCACCGATCCACATCCACATCCACCGATCCACATCCGCGATCCACATCCACGATCCACCGATCCACATCTACATCCACCGATCCACATCCACCGATCCACATCCATCGATCCACATCCACCGATCCACATCGACCGATCCACATCCACATCCACCGATCCACATCCACCGATCCACATCCACATCCACCGATCCACATCCACATCCACCGATCCACATCCACGATCCACCGATCCACATCCACATCCGCCGATCCACATCCACCGATCCGCCGATCCACATCCACGATCCACATCCACCGATCCACGATCCATATCCACCTATCCACTTCCACCGATCCACATCCACCGATCCACATCCACGTATCCACGGATCAACATCCACGATCCACATCCACCGATCCACATCCACCGATCCCCATACACTGATCCACGATCCATATCCACCGATCCACATCCACTGATCCACATCCACCGATCCCCATACACTGATCCACGATCCATATCCACCGATCCACATCCACTGATCCACATCCACCGATCCCCATACACCGATCCACATCCACGTATCCACGGATCAACATCGCAAATAGTAAAACCTGCCCGTGCAACATGTCACAACTTAGAGAAAACATTCAGATTGTCGCACATTAAAGTCGTTAGTGACATTATCAGCAACCTGCAAAGCTAAACGTAATTATTATCGGGTATCCAAAGGTACAATTTTATATAACCCTAGAAGTTAAGTATAGTTGAGTTATAAGCTTGCCATTTTTTCAGATTGCTGATAAAATATCTTTTTATATTTTAGCCATAAAACTTGTACTGCATTTATCCTTCGTTTTATACCACGCCAAATTTGTCTCAAATTCTCAAAGCCGATAATTAAAAGGGAGTCAATGACATCAGTGCGGCTATGTGGTCTAGTTGTATGACACTCGCTTTCGGATCGGGAGGTCCTGGTTTCGAGCCTCGCTCGGCGCATAGTTGAGTCCTTGCAGAAGGATCTTTACTCACATTCTCTTACCGTACTCAGGTGTAAAATGTGTACCTGACCGTTAACAGCGTTGTCTCTGTCCGAAAGAAAATTGTAACAGACGCCTAACAGTCGTCAGGTCCCGTCCTAAATGTTAAATGTTGCTGTTGGCCAGGGACCCATTGTAAAGCGCTTTGAGCACATTTAGTGGACGGTGCTCTATATAAAAGCTCAATTTAATTTAATCAATTTAACATCAGTTCAAAGGATTACGGATTTTAGAATTTTTGACAAATTATAAAAAGCCGTTTTTCAGTGTACTATAAATTTGGGTTGGCGAATTAACTCCATGTGTTGCAACAATACAGTACCTCAATTAATTGCCTTCCACTTCTATTCATACATTCCATTATAAGTTGTTTAACTCACTCAATACTAACACTGACTTTATCCGTAGTTTACCCCGGTTACTTTTACACCATGCCGATTTATTACATTTTTTCTGAGATAAATTATAGGCGTAGTATCAAAGCTAATATTTTTAATTTTTACATGTTAATGGTAGTTGAATAAAACTATTTACATGCTCATTTTAAATTCATTTTTTCCACTATTGAAAAGTAGCAAAAATCCCTATGACTTAGTGAGTTAACGTCTGGCATTTTGGGCTAATCTAGAATACTGATATGTACTTGAATGAAAAACGAGTCTTTTTTCAGATTTTGGCCGGGAAACCGTCCTTCAAATATCGATCCATTAAAATGACTCTCGTCTTGGACTAAAAATCTCTAACCTGGGAATTCCATGAAGCTTCCTTGAAGTACCAGGTTTGAGTTATAGACACGATGAGGGCAGTTTAAAATGATCGATATTTGAAGGGCGAATTTTCTGGCAAAAAAAATTTCAAATTTTATTTTTGGGTTTTTTTGTTGTTGTTTTTTGTTTTGTTTTGGGCGGGGGGGGGGGGGGGCTGATTACGACAGAATAGGTATATTCTTAGTCTTTGACGCCATCTGCTGTGGAAACCAATAAAATTAATATAAATAGTAGTCCATATATTATGAAACTACGGTCACGTGACTCAACCCCCCCCCCCCCCCAGATGGCTTGAAGGATGTTTTACAATGTTTGAACAAAGTACTTGTAACACATTTTCATATAGTGACTGATATGCACTTTGAAATCTGTACGTAGGGCTAAATTTTTAATTCAGAAAAGTGAGCGGAGCAGGCACTTATGTTGATAAAAATAAGAAATGAAGTGAGTAGGAAAGTGCCAGAAGACAACAGAGAATAAAAACGTCGCGGGGGCGATGGGGGCTCGAACCCGCGACCTTTCTGGTACGACAACCCCGCCTGGCCGAGAAGATCGTGACTACCTTGTGAGCTATCGTTTTCTAAGAAACTAAAGAAACATAATATTGTTACGGCAAAAAAGACACAGGTAACGTTTCGACAAGACAGGAGATTTATAACCGTTTTCCTATAAGGCTTGGGTGGGGAGGGGAGCTCACTCAATATTGTTTCTATTACCGTATATTATTGTTATGCACACTGTTTGTAAAGCTACTTCCCAAATTACACGCAAACTGTCGATTAAGCGTCGCCGAGTCCAAAGAATGACTCCCTGAACGTAGTCCTCTCTCTGAGACATTGACAGATCAAGGGAAGCCGCTGGTGAAAGATAAAAATCTGAAAACTGCCGTACTCTGGAAAAGAAACCCATATTTTAAAATTAGGCCAGAAATCTCGTCCTTCAAAATATTATCAATGATTTAAATGACCCTCATCTTGGCAAAAAACTCTAAAACCTGGGACTTCCATGAATTTTAAAATATGGGTTTTTCCAGAGTACGGAAAAAAAATCCAAAAAACTTGAGCTTTTATATAGCACAATATCCACTAAATGTGCTCAAAGCGCTTTACAAGGGGTCCCTGGTCAACAGCAACATTTAACATTTAGGAAGCGACATGACGCATGTTAGGCGATGTTACAATATTTTTTCGGACAGACACAACACTGTAAACGGCCAGGTACTCATTTTACACCTGAATACGGTGAGAGAATATGATTAAAGAGTCTTTTCCAAGGACTCAACTATGCGTCTAGCGAGGCTCGAACCCAGGACCTTCCGATCCGAAAGCGAGTGTCATACCACGACCACATAACCGCACAAAAGGTGTTTATAAAACAGTGCCAGAAACATTCGTTGGAGAAAAAAAGATGATCCAAAATCACATCTGCCTGCTTTGACGACTTGGGTTCAAACCACCTCGTGCCTACCGATTATCAGTTAAATATTAGATCTTGGATTTGATCCTTTGTCAAGACATGATGATTTTTTTGAGGATCATTTTCCCTTGTTTTTTTTTTTTGTTTTTTATTGCTTTGTCTGGTGGCACTGTTTCATACACACTTTGTATTTTTTTATTTTTTAGAATTTTACTTGAGAGAGTCCGCATCTGATGGTTATCCCTTAATTTTCTAAATTGTGGTCTTATGAACAGGCCCTAAGATACTAGGTTTGCAATCTGTGGACTAAAGGTTCGATTTTCTTTGTAATTGATACAAAGGTGAATCTTTTGAAGAAAAATCCCCCACCCAAACAAATCTTTTAAAATGAATCCTCATCATGCTCAGTACATGACCGATAGGTCATTAAGGCTAGTCACAACCTGACCTTGTCGTGAATTAGTTACTGCAGTCAGTGACAGATATTCTATTATTATGAGTTCATAAAGGAAGCCCAACAGGCAGCTTGTACCTTATCAATCAAATTTATGCTTCAAATTGACCTGTTTGGAAATTAATCGGCCCAAATGATATGGTATTGATTCGTGCCTGCTGTTGGGTGTTGAAACAAAAATTTAAAAAAGAAAAATAAGAGAACAAAATTTCCATTTATATAAATTTTTTTCTTAAAATCCGTTGTTGCCAAGATGGTCCCCGTGAGGTTTTGAAGCAATTTTGTCTCGTGATTTTCATAGATATTCACTCATGAAAGTCAATAGCACAATAAAACATGACAATACAGCAAACAAAATAATATCTTTGTCTAGAATTCTATACATAGAACGAAGATGACGTCACTCAGGTCTTTGTTATTGTTTTTTTTTTTTTTTGTTTTGTTTTTTTTTGCCATCCGCGAGTATGAGTAATTCACACTTAACTATAAACGTTCATGGTTACACATAGTTTTGTGTGTTGATCTTTTATACTTTCGGATGGCAATATTGTGGGCTTCTTAGCCAAGCGCATACTATCTATAGCTGTTTGAAAATGTAATGTGAATATACGACCTGTCGCATCCAATCGGTTTTATGCCTAAGATATTAATAATGGCAATAGTCAGGGTTATCCGACTTGGAATGAGCTCGATAGTGTGGTTTGGGGAAGATGAATATTATCGTCTCTATGTATGGAAAAATTAACATTTCATATTTGTGTTCCGTCTTCGCGAAGTCCCAGGTTTGAGAGTTTTTGCCAAAATGGAAGACATTTTAATCAATTGATCTTTGAAGGAGGAGTTTTCTGGTCAAAGTTTTAACTATTTATATTTTTCAAAGTCCGTTCATGTTGACCAGGGATTCCTTTTAAAGCGATTTCAGTGGAATTTGCTCTTTGTCAAAGCTCAAGATTTCTTTCTCATCTTGTAATCCAAGCCACTCAGAACCCCCTCACTTTTTTTATACAAACCCCTACGGCCATCCGATTGGGTTAACATAAATTCAAATAGTAATGATGTTAATGAATGATGATGATGATGATGATGATGATGATGATGATGATGATGATGATGATACTACTACTACTACTACTACTACTACTACTACTACTACTATATTATGATGATGATGATGATGCTGATGATGATGATGATGATGATGATGATGATGATGATGATGATGATGATGATGATGATGATGATGATGATGATGATAATAATAATAATAATGATAATGGGCCAGAATTTCTCATTCATGCAGTCCAAGTCTTCTAGAAAACACCAACTTCTTATCCAAACACTGTAACACTATTCATCACCGCCTACAGCCTGTAGAATTGCTAGACATCAGACGAGAGCAGGAACTAAATTCGTGTGACAATGAACGAGACTCGGGCCAGTGTGAAATCGTCTGGATCTAAATTGATTTAGTGCTCAACTAGAGGTGATCGGTTGTGGGGGGTGTGCGTCGGATAGGGGGGGGGGAGGCGGAGTTTAGGGATGGTGGTGGATGGTGGATGATTAAAATATTTGGCGCTTAAATGCGTAGCATGGGTTTGGGATGGGAGAAATAACAAGATAGATAATTAGATACATAGAGAGAGAGAGATATAGATTGAGAGAGAGAGAGAGAGAGAGGGAGATAGAGAGGGAGAGAGAGAGAGAGTGAGAGAGAGAGAGAGAGAGAGAGAAAGAGGGATTGGGGGAAAGGGATGATAGGGAGGGGGGGGGAGAAAGAGAGAAAGGCGAAATGGAGAAAGAGGGAGAGAGAGAAAGAGAGAGAAACACACACACACACACACACACACACAGAGAGAGAGAGAGAGAGAGAGAGAGAGAGAGAGAGAGCGAGCGAGAGAACGAGCTATGATGATGAATGAACGAATGAATGAATAAGTAGAGAATTATAACAATTTCATGAGATAGGAGATGATGAATGGTACGTTACAAATTATTGTGCCTTCCCGTGTCTTGTCTGGAACCGACCTAATTCCATTTCAAAGAAATCAAGAATATCCATTCACTGTTATTATGGTTGTCGGGATAGCTCAGTGGTTAGAGCACTCACTTCACACGAAAATGTACGAGGATCCGTCCCGTATGAAGTCGAGATTTTTTTAATTCCGAGCCCCTGTTCATCAAACAGTGAATGGATAGCATGGTCTGTTAATAAATATATTGTAAAATAAGTTGCTATAAGTCTATTGAAAAGTACTTTGCGATAGGCTCGACGTGAAACTTCTGAGCTGATAGAAGCTCTGGACTTTTTCGATCATCATCATATCTTGTCGCGCCAGTGAGTCCACCAGTCCCGGGCAGTCTGGTTGCATTCCTTCAGGTCAGCATTGGTGCAGTGAGGTCCCAGCGAGCATTCGGACAGGATGTGGTCCATGGTCTGTCTGGGTGACCGAATGGGCATTCAGTGCCCGGTGAGATTTTCCAATTAAAGAGGTTGGTGGCGGTGTTTCCCACCTTTGCTCTAGCTCTGTTCAACGCCACCCAGTCTTTTCTCTTGAGGTCTGTGCCTGCTGGGAGCTTTTCTGTTGGGGGCTGGAGGGCATCGTTTGCTCTCTTGTCCCATTCTACCCATTTGTCCAGGCGGAAGAATGCTGAGTGGTCTGGGTGAAGGCTCTCTATTGTAAATATCATCCAGTCACTTCTCGAAAACAGGCGCTTCTTTGTTGAAATGGATGGCCGGAAGAGCAGGTGGCGCACCCAGAAGAATGGTCTTCCCCAAGGATCAGTGCTGGCTCCAACACTTTTCAACATATATACAAATGATCAGCCTGAGTTCCCAAATATCCGCCGATTCATATATGCTGATGACCTATGCCTCGCAACACAGGATGTGTCCTTCCAACCAATCGAGATCAGACTGACAAATGCCCTAGACACCCTTACAAAATACTACACTAAAAACTCGCTGAACGCCAACCCGGGGAAAACACAAGTGTGTGCATTTCACCTCAACAACCACCAAGCCCACAAAAAACTTAACATCAAGTGGAATGGCCAGACATTAGAGTACAACTACCACCCAGTGTACCTCGGAGTGACGCTTGATCGGACTCTGTCCTTCAGAGAACACGTGAGGAAGACCAAGGCAAAAGTGTCCACGCGTAATTGCCCTCCTTGGAAAGCTGGCAAACATGAACTGGGGAACTGACCCTAAAACTCTAAGGACCACAGCATTGGCCTCAGCTACTCAACTGCGGAGTACTGCTCAGCAGTATGGGCCCGATCATGCCATGCCTCCAAGCTAGACCCCGAGCTCAACAACGCCTGCCGGATCGTAACGGGCCAGCTGAGAGCAACACCATTACCACTGGTCTACCGTGCAGCAGGAATAGCCCCACCACACATCCGGAGGGAAACTCATGCCCAAATACAAAAATACAAACAGGAAATGGACCAGAGAAACCCCGTTCATGACCGCAATTGCCCCAAAAGCAGGCTCAAATCAAGGAAAAGCTTCCTCACTTTTTCGATAGGCCAGCGTAATACCCAGCAGGCTTTTGTCACTTTTTCAACGTTACATAAAAAAAACAAAACAAGAAAGGAACAGCAGTTTAATGTGTAATGTGTTCAGCGCTGGAAGGCTGCTTTTCACAGAGCTCTTAAAATTACTTCATTTTACGGCTGTTTTAAGTGTTATTTCTATACAGGACGAATTTTATTTCATATTCAGAGGATTTCGTATGAATTTGTGCTGCTTTTGAGGAAAATTCGTGGATTTTAAACAATTAATTTAGCAATACTTTAAAGTTTTATAAAATTTTTGCAAGGATTTTATCATCTATTAAGACCATTGTTGTTGACGTTTTACGATTTTAAGGAAAAAACAGTGAGCTATTTTAATCTTATTACAACGGTCGACGATGAACACCGAGAATGACAACACCTAATTATTGTTATAACTTTTCACCCCAACACCTACGTACAATACGACACACAATTAATAATACACCGAATTTAGAAATAGTGAACCTTTTGAGATCTATTAATTATTCAAGGCATACAGAAAAATAACAAAAAGAGGAAATAAAGGTGGAAGGAAACAAAAACAAAAACAAATAGAAGCCAAAGAAAACATCAAAAACAACTCGGTCAAATTAAAATGCAATAATTTAAATTCTACTAATAACAATCTAAAAATTCTAACAGTGTACTGTCGCAGCATTGTACACAAAAGAGCTGAATTCTGTGCACTCTTTGAACAACATGAACCAGACATTGTCTGTGGACAAGAGTCCTGGCTAAATGACAATATTAAGTCATGTGAAATCTTCCCCAAACAATACGAGGTATTCCGAAATGACAGAAAACTACTTAGAGAAGAGGCAGAAGATGAAGGAAGTGAAAATGAAGACGATGAGACCAGGTGACCGGGAGGTGGAGTATTCATACTCGTTGATAGAAAGCTCACAGGTTGTGAGCAAACAAAGTTCAAAACGGACTGTGAGATAATTTGGGTAAGCGTTAAAATCGAAGGCCATAAAAACATCCTTGTTGGATCGTTCTACATGCCCTATCGAAATGAAACTGACATCGTAGAACTGCAAAAATCGCTTGCAATAATCAACTCAGAAAAAAACACCAAATCAAATGATTCTAACAGGAGACTTTAACTGTCCTGATATAAACTGGGACGGTTTAAAAACGTTATCTGTCTGTCCACAACGTGCAATACAACACAGCCTCATCGACATTACAGCAGGAGCGCACCTCACATAAATTCACGAAGAATGCACAGTATTTCAGATCTTGTTTTCGTATCCAATCCATCACTGATCCATTCAACAACATCACAACCAGGAATATCAGATCATGCCTGCGTTGTTACTGAAACCACACTAAACCCCAATTATATGAACCAACCCCCCAAAACACGATACCTTTTCAAAAAGGCCAACTGGGCCGCACTACGAAAACGAATCGAGGGACTGTCATCAGAGATCACAGAACAGCGCAAAAACGGTATGGATGTAAATGAAATGTGGAGCCATTTTCAGTCCTGCCTACTCAGTGCAATCAAGGAGTCAATTCCCCAAAAAGTACATAAAAATACAAGAACGCCGCCGTGGATGAAGAGGAAAATACGAGCATTCAAGCGGGCTAAACTGAGCGGAACCTGGGGTACATACAAATCGTTGCAGCGTCAAAGTAGGCGTAAAATAAGGCAAGCAGAAACAAACAATACCAAGCCATTTTGGAACTACATAAAAAGCAAGAAAAACGATTCCATTGGTGTAGCCCCATTGAAAGAAAATGAAACCCTGTACATTAAGGGGAAGGATAAAGCAACGATCCTCTTGGATCAATTTTAAATCTGTCTTTACCCCCCATGATCCACACGATACAACCACCCCACCGACATCACATAGGTGTGACCAATCTCTTACTAATATCAACATAAACATCTCAGGAGTTGATAAGTTGCTGAAAAACGTCGATCCATCTAAGTCGTCAGGTCCAGATAACATCCCCAACACAGTACTAAAGGAGTGTGCTGAGAGTTTGGCCCCCTCATTATGCATAATTTTCCAAAAATCGGTCGACACCGGGATTCTCCCTAATGACTGGCTGAAGGCAAACATCGCACCTGTATTCAAAAAAGGCAACAAAAATAAAGCAGAGAACTACCGTCCAATCTCACTGACTCTGTAATATCCAAACTATTAGAACATGTAATCTGAAAGAACATGATGAACCACTTTGAGAACAATGACATCCTAACTGACCTGAACCACGGGTTTCGCAAAGGATACTCATGTGAAAGCCAACTCCTAATAACTGTAAACGACCTGTTGAGACTCCAGAATGCCAACACTCAGGCAGACATCGGCATCCTCGAGTTTTCCAAAGCATTTGATACTGTGCCCCACCAAAAACTCCTGCAGAAACTAGAAAATTACGGAATTCGTGGCTCTTTACACACATGGCTTTGTAATTTCCTCACAAAACGTACCATGAAAGTAGTCCTAGACGGCACGTCATCGGATGAATGTCCAGTCATATCAGGAGTACCACAGGGAACGGTGCTAGGACCCATTCTATTTCTTTGTTTCATCAATGACCTACCTCTACGAGTAAAATCTCAGATTAGGTTATTCGCCGATGACTGTCTAATATACCGACCAATTAAATCTGCAAATGATCAAAAATTGCTACAAGAGGACTTGAATAGTCTCGAACAGTGGGCTAATGATTGGGGAATGAAATTTAACGCAAACAAATGCTACATCCTCAGCACAGCTAAAAAGTACAATGAGACCTACAAGTTAAACAACAGCGTCCTGAAACAAGTCGACGATAACCCATACCTTGGCATCACCTTCTCAAAGGACTTGAAATGGGGGAAACACATTAACAAAATAACCCAAAAGGCAAGCTGCACCCTCGCGTTTCTCCGCCGAAATCTTAGCCACACCCCAACGTCATGCAAACAAAACGCCTACCTCACACTTGTGAGATCACAATTGGAATACGGAGCAGTTGCCTGGGACCCCTACCTGAAAGAGGATATTCAAAAACTTGAGAGAGTCCAGAGACAAGGCGCCCGGTTCATAACTGGGAACTATAAGAGCAGAATCCCAGGTTGCATGACAAAAATGTTAGAAGAATGAAATCTCATCAGCCTCCAACAAAGAAGAAAAGAAACCCGTCTGTCATTCATGTTCAAGATAATAACAGATCAAATACCATCAATAAAGGCAGACTCCTTATTCACGCCACGATCAAACAAAAGAAAAATCCGAGCACTCACATTCGCCAACCACATAACCGAAAACCCCAAATGAGGACGCCGCTGAAATACAACCAGACAATTGGTTTCTTCAGCGCCAACCATACAGATACAGATACAGCAAAAAGAATGGAGCTTTTATATGGCGCACACTATTCACTTATCATGCTCAAGGTCCCTAGACAACAGCTACACTTAACAAGTAGGACGAGACATGACACCTGTTAACCGATATTACAAATTTTATTTTTTTAAATATTCCGACAGATACAACGGTGTTAACGGCCAGGTGTTCATTTTACATCTGGGGACGGTGTGAGAATGTCAGGAAGGAGCCTTTTCCAAGGACTCATCTATGCGCCGCTCAAAGCGGAACTCGAATCCTGGACCTTCCGATCAGAAGGCGAGTGTCATGCCACGAGACCACATAGCCGCACTGATATAAATTCTGGTTCAATAAGTCTTATGGCACTGAAAGATTACTTAAAAAATAAAATAGTGTGGGACTGTAATTATGTGACCTGTCTCGTCATTGTGGTAATGCGTGGTCTCCTCGGATCGGAAGATCTCGGGTTCGATCCTCGTTCGGCGCATAATTAAGTCCTTGGGAAAAGGCTATTTACTCATATGATCTCACCGTACTCAGGTGTATAATGGCCGTTAACAGCGTTGTCTCTGTCAAAAAAAAAATTGTAATATCGCCTAAAAAGCGTCATGTCCCGTCCTACATGTTATTTGTTGATGTTGGCCAGAGACACCGTGTAAAGCGCTTTGAGCACGTTTAGTGGATATTGCCCTATATATAAGCTAAAAAAAACGTAGATGAGATAAATTGAATTTAAAGTCAACGTTATTCGAATTGTGGAGAAAAAAACGTGTTCTTTTCTAAAATTTTGAAGTCATTAAAATAAACTAAAACTGTATTTTTGTCCTTTTTGCACTTTGATCAGGCTTGCCATGGTATTTATTCTTGGTTTCAAAGAAAGGTTCGGTATAGGGTAATCTATGGTACTGTAGAAACACTCCTAATTCAATTCGTGGTATTTATAGTCGGTGTTAAAGAACGATTGGGTTATCCTACATTAAAATAATAATGATATTAATGGTCATGATGATGATGATGATGATGATGATGATGATGATGATGATGATGATGATAATAATAATAATAATAATAATAATAATAATAATAATAATAAAAATATAATAATAATAATAATAAATAATATAATAATAATAATAATAATAATAATAATAATAATAATAATAATAATAATAATAATAATAATAATAATAATAATAATAATAATAATATAATAATAATAATAATAATAATATAAAAATAATAATAATAATAATAATAATAACCACAACAAGAAAATTCCAAATATTATTCAAAGAATTGTTTACTATAATAACCATCTTTTACTTAAAGACCGTGTAATATGTATATATGTATATATATGTTTATATATATATATATATATATTTTATAATATATATATATATAAATATATATAAATTATATTAGAAAAGAGAAGAGAGAAGTGAGGAGAGAGAGAGAGAGAGAGAGAGAGAGAGAAGAGAGAGAGAGAGAGAGCAGAGCAGAGAGAGAGTGAGAGCAAGGCACAGAGAGAGAGAGAGAGAGAAAATGGGGGGGGGGGGTGTCATTATGTTACAGTATGAAACAGACTTACGGAAGTGTCTGAAAGTGAAAGAAGAATGAAACATAAACATGCTAAAGGAAGGGCTCCCGGAGGTGGCGAGCGGGGGGGGGGGGGGTGAGGGGTCAGACATTCGGTATTCCTTCAGGCCTTGCCACTTATCTGTGACAAGGACCAGATCACTTAAATGAAATGTCGATCTAAGTAAGAATTCTTTCGTGTTTCTTTGTCTCTGAGGATATTTGGAAAGAATGCTTCACAAACATGTTTTTGCATAGCTTTACATTTATGTGGCCATGTGGCCAAGTGGTATGAATCTCAGGTTGCCACCTGTAAGTCAAGGGTTCGAATCTAGCTGGCGGCAGCGCATCAAGGTTCACATATATGTTTTTTGCAAAGCTTTACACCTGTGACTCAATGCCAAAAAAAACCCTGAATTATTATTATGCTGGATTGAATAACATGATTAAAAAATGAGTTTATATATAGCGTAATATCCACTAAACGTGCTCAACGCGCTTTACAAGGATTCCCTGACCAACAACAACTCACGGGACATGACGCCTGTTAGGCGATATTACCATTTATTTCGGACAGAGACAACGCTGTTAACGGACAGGCTCGAACCCAGGACCTTCCGATCCGAAAGCGAGTGTCATAACACAAGACCACAAGACCCATAAAAAACTGATTTGGTGGCGATTTTTATAAAAATGTGAAAAAAGTTTGTAGGGAATAGTGCAAGACAAAGCAAGAAAGAAAAATACAAAGAAAAAGAACCATCCCGAAAAAAGAGTCTTTCTCGGCTGGAGATCGAACCTCAGACCTCGTGATTAGCGGTCAGACCATTTACTCTATATAGGTTAACCGATGTTTGAGACGTATTTAATGCCATCTTCACAATGTTGCGTATTGTATTTTATGTTGTGAGCTCTGGCTTGCTTCATAAAATAATAATAATACTCAAACATTGAACACCAGAGGACGGGACGAAAATATTAGAGAAGTTTCATTTTTTTGTTTATTTGGAAAAACACCTAATTTGACGTTAGTGATTTTGATGAATCTTTGCCTTCAAAGCATTTAATCCCATAGAGCCGTAGTTTAAGTCGGTTTCTATAGTGTGAACTGGACAATAGCAATTGATTGCTATCCTTTGGATAGAACGCTAGTCTTTCGCAAAGTACTTTCCGCCAGATCCAACAGACCCAGCTATTCATTTACTGCTGGGTAGACAGGATAATCGTGAAAAAATCTCGACTGCCCCCGGATCGATCTCGGTCCCTTTGCGTCTGAACGAATGCTCTCCCAACTGAGCTATGGAGATCCCTGTTCTCTTGAATACAAAAGATATTCTTGACGTGATTTTTGACTATTTTGATTTTAACATTAATATAAACATGTTTGACATCTATTTCAACCCGACATAATATAATACTGTTTGAGGCGGTAGGTCACATTTGCATAGCCTTTTAGTCCAGTGGAATGAAATTCTGTTTACAATCTATAGGTTTTGTGTTCGAATCCAGCTGTGGGTGGCGCAAACTGCAACAGATCCACGATGGTCAAGAAGAAATAGAAAAATCCCCTCTGTTATGATTCACTACATTATTAATGCTGTTATGAGGTTAACGCACTTTAACCCTAACACCGACTATATTCGTTGCTTACCCGGGTTACTTTTACCCCATGCCCATTTATTAATTTTTTTCTGAGACAATTATAGGCGTAGTATCATGTTTACATGTTTATGGTAGTTAAATAAAACTATCTATGCACATGCTCATTTTAAATGCATTTTTTTTTCCAATTTTGAAAAGTAGCAAAATTCTCTAGGATAATAGGTTAAAGGTCAAAAATATTCATCAAATACTGTAGATCGACGTAAACAAAGGAAGAGTCTACGAATAGCTGTAAAATGCGCAGTTAGAGTATTCGAAATAGAAGAAAGCTAACCCCGTGTTCTTGTGATAATCATAATGTTATCGTCCCATAACATGCCAAGTGTAATCTCTTTGAGACACACATCTAAGGAGTGTTTTGGCAATGATTCTGTTTTCTTGATACTGATCGTAATAATTAAAATGAATATAACATATTCTAGTAAGAACCAAAAAAAAAAAACCAGCAACACAGACACGGAACGTTTCAGGATCAAACCCTTCTCCAGTCAACAACAAAATCAATAAAACCATTAACCCTCTCCTTACCAACCATAGGAAATGCTTCACATTCGTCACGATACACCCGACAATTTTCTCATTCTGATTTCTCTTGTACGTCACAAAATGTAAAAAAAATGCTTTGATTACAGTTATTAATATTAAACACTGTGTTGTAGACACCATTTTGCTGAACAACATTCTGTATAGAATGCACTTGTTACTTTTTTGTTTGATTAGGAAAACTCTATTTTGTGCTGGGTGTGTGTGAATTTTCGAAGGATTCTAAAAATAGCTGGAAGGAGAGAGTTAATCTATCTCTTACAATCCAGACAGAGGCAGATTTGTCGGCTAGTAATTTAATAATGAAATCATATTTTGGCTGAAGAAGGATTTTGAGACCGAAACGCTTCGTGTTTTGTATTTTTTTAAAATCTAAGCTGTCATATTCTTTTTATTTTTTGTAATCAACTTTCTCCGGTCCACAACATCGAGCAGTTTAAAAACATTTAGACGGAATAAATTGATTAGAATATAAACATTGGAAGAATAATGAATAACTTTCAGAATACAAGTCTTGGAGGTAAGACATGCAACCTGCCTTACCTAAGGACTCAGCGTCTGAATCGGAGATTGTGAATAGCGTCACCATTCGGTCACTGACATGCCAAATTTGCTGGAGACACGTCAAGACATGGCCATCCTCGAACTATCTTCAAGTTGTCAAATTGTCAATTATATAAGGACTACTGTCTGACGCTATAAATTGAATAAATAACAATGTAAAATTGAATGTAAGCTTCAATTTAATTACGGAAACAAATAGAATGAGCGTTTCGGGTTTCCCCTTTATCAACAAACAGGATGATCATCCTACTTGTATTCATGAATACTTCTGAACAAAAGAGGCAAAAAATTCTCAAAATCACATTTTTCTCTGATTTTTTCAGAGCAAGCATTTTGAAAATTGGTACTAGTCTACATGAATCAGCAGACAACTTGTTTTCTTGCACAAGTTAGATGCCGGGAAAAAGAGCGGGAGGTCACGAGATAAGAAAGGTCAATATTTTTTCACCTCGTATTATGTCAGATTGGCGTTAGATATTTCACGAGGAGATCGAAATGTTGTACATAGTGTTTTCTTCATGTTTATTGGTGATATTTGACTTCTATTAAAGGTGTTTTTACTAAATAATTACGAATATGTTAGAACTTTTTAGATTATTGTTCCGTTCAAATATAAAAATACTAGATCTTGGTCTATTTACTAAAATAATTCTGGCCGTATTCATGTATTCATGAATACATTTGATCCGGGACGCAGGTTGCCGACACCTGCTATTAACCCTCTTCCGCACTAGGACAGGACTGTCCCGGGACAGTCCTGTCCCAAATCTGTAACATATAGAATTTAGAGAAATCTTCCTCACCTATTGGGACGGGACAAAACAGTCCCGTTGTGTCCCAAGCCATTGTGAAATGCTACAAAATCAACGGGACAGGACTGTCCCAGTCCCGTGTTCATATCGTTTGTGATAGTAGAAAAATATAGCAGACTTCCGCACTAGGACAAAAAAGTCCCAGACTTGGCGGCGCCGTGTCAA
>NC_088368.1:37437704-37440204 GCF_034508935.2 Berghia stephanieae | reverse complement strand
GACAGCATCAATGGAGTTATATGTTAAAATTTATTGGAAATGTGTAGTCTTGTATTCATTGATGGAATCATCAGAACCTGAATGTCCTGGCGAGACAACAAATTGAAATAAATAAATAAATAGATTATTTATATAGTGCAATATTCACTAAACGTGCTCAAAGCGCTTTACAAAGGGTCCCTGTCCACAACAACACGTATCATGTAGAACGAGACATGGCGCCTGTTAGGCGATATTACAATCTTTTTTCCCGACAAAGACAACGCTGTTAACGGCTAGGTACTCATTTTACACCCGAGTACGGTGAGAAAATATGAGTAAATAGCCTTTTCCAAGGACTCAACTATGCGCCGAGCGAGGCTCGAACCCAGGACCTTCCGATCCGAAAGCGAGTGTCATAACACTAGACCACATAACCGCACAATTTTGGCAGATTCCTTCTATATACTACTTTCCAAGAATCAACAAAATCAATTCGCACATAAAAGAAAGTTTCTGTATAAGAGCAATAGAAACGCGTGTACAAGATGATGGTTGGATACAGAATGATTCCAAGCGAGGCAGACTCGGTAGAACAATGTTACCGATTTTGCGGCTATGTGGTTTGTGGTATGAGTACCTGGCCGTTAACAGCGTTGTCTCTGTCCGAAAAAATTATAATATCGCCTAACAGGCGTCATGTCCCGTCCTACATGTTAAGTGTTGCTGTTGCCCAGGGACCCATTGTAAATTGCTTTGATCACGTTTAGTGGATATTGCGCTATATAAAAAAGCTCAATTTAAAAGCTCAAACCTCAACGATACCATGGCATAGGCGATACACGCTTACATACAGTCAAAACAATACCGATCCGTATGTTTAAGAAGCAAGTGTTTTTCCAACTGACCCCATAAGGACCCCCTTCCAATCCGATGGCATCTAAATAATTGAGATTAGCAGTAAACGTTTCAACAACAACGGCAGCCAAAATAGAAATCAATAATACGTAGCAACATTGTCGACACGACAGCACAGGCAAAGGGTTTTTGGCCATGAAAATTTCACCAGAGTGGCATCATCTTCGTTCTATATATTACTATTAGATATATTTCCTTTTGTTTTAGTTCTCTTACTGACAGTTTCTATATTACAGCCAGTGTTATATTATAGCCTCCTCAAAATACTCATCCACTGCAGCATATCACGTGGCTTCCCTCCATTAGAAACAAATCACGCTTGTGCCATATCAGTCGAGTCTTGTGTCCGATTCATCATCATCATCAGCATCAGCATCATCATCATCATCATCATCATCATCATCATCATCATCATCATCATCTATCGATCGATTAAGAATGGCTCTAATTTGCCAATTCTTAAACCCGATATTCAAACAAGCCTTTACAATAACTTTAAAGAAGTCTTGTGTTTAAGCATGTTTGACAAATCGGGGTTCATTGAAATCGATTGACATACGAAGTGAAATTTTCATGGCCAAAACCCTTTGTCTGTGTCAATAAAGTGAAGAGTTTTCTGGCTAAACTGTGGAAACATTATTTGGCCAAAGAACGGCAACTAGATACAACGGATAATAAACGAGAATCCAATTTCCAATGCAAACTATTTTCTCTAGAAATGGGAAGAAGCCGGAATGATTTCAATCATTTCAATATCTCGATTACTCCCCCCCCCCCTCCTCCCCCCTTTGGTACCACCCCTCGCGAACCCTTCCGCTCTGATCATTGGCAATCAGGGAGCTGGGACGAGATGACCTTTGACCCAGCTGCGTACACCCTCACCACCGCAGAGGTCAGAGTTTGGTACATAACTCCTCATAACTCGCCAATAACTCTCCCATAAAGCAATTTGGCCCAATCAATTACACCTCCTCCTCCGCCATCATTTAACTGGAGGAAGTTTAACAATATTATCACTCGCTTTCGGATCGGAAGGGCCTGGGTTCGAGCCTCGCTCGGCCCATGGTTGACTTCATGGAAAAGGCTCTTTACTCACATTCTCTCACCGTACTCAGGTGTATAATGAGTACCTGGCGGTTAACAGCGTTGTCTTTGTCCGAAAATTAATGTAATATCGCCTAACAGGCGTCATGTTTCGTCTTACATGTTAAGTGTTGCTGTTGGTCAGGGACACCATGTAAAGTGCTTTGAGCACATTTAGTCGATACTGCGCTATATACAAGCTCAACTTTAGCTCAACTTTTTAATATTATAACAAGGTTGTTAAGAATAACAATAATGTACCAAACTGACGTCTTAAATTTTAGAATCTTTAACATTTTAAATTCATTTTTAATTTATAAATTAGAATATTCTTACCAAAATTTGGGGGGCGAGGCGGCCGAGGGTTAAATCACTGCATTGTGACCCGGAAAGTTCCGGGTTCGAACCCTCGCTTCAGGCACTTTCGTTTTTTAAAATTATTGGCTAAGTTTATTAACCTCCAATTTGTTACTACTTAAGTGACTCCTGTTGACACCAGGAAGGACTATCTTTATTACTT
>NC_088368.1:37370204-37432704 GCF_034508935.2 Berghia stephanieae | reverse complement strand
AAAAAAAAACAAAGGACAAAATACAAAAAAAAAAAAGCTAACAAACAAACAAACAAAAAAAAACAACAACCCCCCCCCCCCCCCCCCAAAAAAAAAAAAGACAACACCTCCCCCCCTTTCCCCCACGAAATTAAAAAAAAAAACAACCCTAAAACACAACATAGTTTTCGTTGACTGTTAGAAAAGAGGTTCGTTCGGCTGTTTTTTTTCATGAATCATCAATTAGTGTGTGTTAGAAATCATGCCACTTATCATTTTATAAAAACAGATCAAAAAGAACGACAACAACAGAAACAACAACAAAAAACAAGAGACAACAACAAACAACAAGAGACAACAACAAACAAACAACAACAGCAGCTAAAGCTACAACAACAAAAACAAACAAAAACAAACAACCCCCCCCCCCCCCAAAAAAAAAAAAAAAAAAAAAAAACAAAACAACTAAACAAAAACAAACACTAGCAGAAAAAAGTCCATTTGGCTGTATGTGTGTGTGAGTATATGTGTGTGTGTGTGTATTACATCAAAGTCTCAAGGAAAACAGACGAATAACATAGTAGGTAATTCATCTTTCAGACAGACTTTGATGTGTATGTAACGTTATAATACTTATTTATAAAATAACAAAAGGATCTTTGATGTCGGAAGTAAGAATTTAGGAACGACAAAATGAATGATAAAACGGCAACGCTTTTTGCTGTTGACAAAACTATTTTTGTTTTGACTCGTTTTTCTTCGTCTTGTCAAATATAATTCACATCGCATTTATATCGAGCAATACTCACTAAACATGCCCAAATCACGTTATAAAGGGTTCCAAGCTAACAGCAACACTTGACATGTAAGACGAGACATTTTGCCTAATAAGCGATTTACATTATTACATTATTTTCCGACAGAGACAACGCTGTTAAGGTCCGTCCATGTACCCATTTTACACATGAGTACGGTGAAAGTGTGAGTAAAGAGAGCCATCAAAATCATCATTATCATCATTATTATCATCAGTTTTGAATTTAAACTTTGAATCATATTACGTTCTTGATTCTGCTTATTTTGACCTTTGACCAGTCCACTGCCGTAATCTGGATAAACTCGTATTTAAGAATTTGGCCCAAAAATTCGTCCTTCAAATGTCGATCGATTTGAATGACCCCCATCTTGGGAAAAAAATCTCCAACTTGGGACCGAGCTTCAAATATCGATCGACCCATACCTTGGCAAGAAATCTCATCTCTGAGACTTTTATGGACAATATGTTAAAATGTATTTTTTTCAGAGTACCATGGTATTCCAGCAATGTTTATTTACCTATTTGGGTGTCGCCAAATTATGGGAAATATTCTCATAGACATGAGAACGGTTTTCATTCAATTGTAGCCGAAAAAGTTTATTTCAAATTTCGATCTGAACAAATGTGTATGTGCCAGACAAAGCAAGAAAGAAAAATAGAAGAATAAAACCATCCCAAAAAATCAGTCGACTTCGACTGGGGATCGAACCTCAGACCTTCTGATTACCGGTCGACTGATTTTTTGGGATGTTTTTTTCTTCTATTTTTCTTTCTAGCTTTGTCTGGCACCTTTCTTACGCACTTGTTCATATGTTTATCTAATAGATAGTATGCACTTGGCTAAGAAGCTCACAACATTGCCATCCGGAAATATAACGGACCAACACACAAAAACTTGTATTCTTGAACGTTTATAGTCTGGTTAATACAGTTTTGTGAGAAGTACTCAACGCGAATGGCAAAAAAACAATAACAAAGACCAGAGTGACGTCCTCTTCGTTCTATCTATAATGGTGCCTGCTCCTTAACTTCTTTAATCAACATTTCTAAATCTATCATATTATAGGTGTCAGAAAAGCTCACTTGGTACAAACCAAAGTCACAAGACGGGCAGCATCACACAAGACCATAAAGCTTTATGCTACACAAAAGGTAGCTAAGGCACAGAAAAGATTGCTTGAATTTCTGGGGTAAAATAGATGTCTTATTTATCAATTATCCAAATGCCATGGAAACTTGTTTTAGAAACACAGCTATAACAAAGGATTACGTATATAGACCCTATTATCATATCAACGATTTCTGAAATGAATCACACTGGAGTCTGGAGCCAAAGTCTGTATTGGGTTCAATAGTCTGACGTCACGTCCGCCCAGCAACAAGCAGCATGGTTCTAAACAAAGAAAATCGGTACTTTTATTCTTGATGCTAGCTAGAACTTTTTCATGACATGTGATCAGAATGTATGAAAGTAAAAATAGGATCAGATTTATAATGCTTTTCTTCTCTTGATACGCTTTTATGCTCGTCGGAGAAGTATGTATTTCATAAGGGCAGCGCCATTGTTCCGATAGTTTAGAACCAGTTGCTGAGTTATTTTATGCGTCATTACGAGGGAAGTGATGTCAAGACTGTTGAATCCTATGAAAGCAACCAATAGGTCGTTGCCATCATTTTTATTTTCTTAACTTTCCCTTCTTTTCTTTTGATATGCAACATCGACAGTAAATTCTCGGTCTCGCCGAGACATTTGCTTAGCATGAAAAAAAAAAAAAAAAAGAAGAAGAAGAAGAAGGAGGAGGATGAGGAGACGGAGGAGGAGGATGGGGAGGAGGAGGGAGAGGAGAAGGAAGAGGAAGAGGAAGAAAAAGAGGAGGGGGAGGAGGAGGAAGAAGAAGAAGAAGAAGAAGAAGAAGAAGAAGAAGAAGAAGAAGAAGAAGAAGAAGAAGAAGAAGAAGAAGAAGAAGAAGAAGAAGAAGCTTATTGAACGGTGGTTGATCACGGTTTCTGTACTATCAAAACCGATACTAACAGTAACAGTTGCTTGCTGTAATTCGACGTCAGATCTCATTTGCCGAGCTCCCCAATCACCGTTGGGAAGTGAGAGAAATATCCATGCAAAATGCGTTTTCAAAAGTATAATATGATCGAAATTTGTAATGTCGTACTTGAAAGAAATTCCAACACATCTTTAATAATTTAGTCAGAAAACTCGTTCTTCAAAAATCGATTGATTATATCGGCCTTCACCTTGTCTAAAGCTCTCAAACATGGGACTTCAAGCCAAGGAATCAATCGATATTTGAAGTATGATGTTTCGGACCAACATTTTAATGTGTTTTTTTTTCTAGAGTAATGCGGAATACTTTTATCCACTGTGTGCGACCCAATATTGAGTCCTCGGGAAATCCCCATTAAGTCACAACACCCAATAGTGGAATAGGGAAAAAGCCGGTAACAGTGTTGCTTCTGTCGAAAATAAATTATAATATCGTTTTACACGTCCAGGGTGACTTTATGGTTAGGAATCTACTTTGAAGTTCTTTGAGGCATTTAGTGGACATTCCGTTATATAAAAGGTCATGATTAAATTAATGTGTAGTATATCATTGCAGAAAAGAATGAAATAAAAATGAGGATACAGACAAACGCACTCTTACATCTAATCGAATGCCATGCCGGTTATCTCCGTGACGGGGTAGAAAACGTGTCAGGTAGGCAGGATAAACAGGCAGACTTCCCCCCCCCCCCCCCAACAATCTGGATAAAGGGTGAGATAAGCCTGACAGGTCGTGGTGCTTTGTAAAGAACAAACGCCCTCCATTGTATTTCAATCGGATTGGATCGGATAAACCAGTCAACTACCGTATTCTGGAAAAAACACGTATTTAAACATTTGGCCAGAAATTCGTCCCTCAAATATTGATGGATTTAAATAACCCTCTTTTTGCTAGAAACTTGCCAAGATGAGGGTCATTTAAATCCATCAATATTTGAAGGACTAGTTTTCTGGCCAAATTTTTAAATACGTGTTTTTCCAGAATACGATAGTTAAATGTAGTGCGGAGCGGTCCCCCCTGGGAAATGAGAACCGCAAGGACCGGTTCCAAGAACCGGTTCTTTTTCGACATTGGCCAATCATAAGGCGTCATTGGGACCGTCAAACGATGGGGCCGTGCCTGCAGTAGATGGATGTAGAACCGCTAAGTGTACGTGAGAGCGGAGAAGGCGTGTCGCCTCAAAACAGGAAAATAGTGCAGTGAATGGGTAGCTGGGTTTGTTAGATCTGGCGAAAAGTAATTTGGGATAGACAGCGTCCTATCCAAAGGTAGAAATATTTTTTTTAATTAAAAAAAACCCAAAAAAACGTGAGCAATATCCACTAAATGTGCTCAAAGCGCTTTACAACGGGTCCCTGACTAATAGCAACACGTAACATGTAGAATGAGACATGACGCCTGTTAGGCGATGTTACAATTTTATCCGACAGAGACAACACTGTTGATGACCAGGTACTCATTTTACACCTGAGTACGGTGATAGGATGTGAGTAAAGAGTTTTTCAAGGACTAAACTAGGCGCCGAGCGAGGCTCGAACCCAGGACCTTCCCATCCGAAAGCGAGTGTCATACAACAAGACCACATAGCCGCACGAAAAGAGAAAAAAGGAATGGAGACAACAACAACCCCCCCCCCCAAAAAAAAAAAAAAATTCAAAACAAACTCTTCCCACTTCCCATACTTTTGGTCCAGCATGTCACAGACACAAATATTAACATCCCTTTTCCTTTCACTCCCTAACATTGACCCGACCAGCTCCATCAATCTTCGCTCTCTCTCTCTCTCTCTCTCTCTCTCTCTCTCTCTCTCTCTCTCTCCCTCTCTCTCTCTCTCTCTCACACACACACACACAAACACATGCTTATTGGATAGTGTTATAGCACTATTTTCCTGTATTGAGGCAACAAGCCTTCTCTGCTCTCACTTACACTTAGCGGCTCTACATCCATCTACTGCAGGCACGGCCCCATCGTTTGACGGTCCCAATGACGCCTTATGATTGGCCAATGTCGAAAAAGAACCGGTTCTTTGATTGTCCCACGATGCCTTGTGAATGGCCAATGTCGAAAAAGAACCGTTCTTGGAACCGGTCCTTGCGGTTCTCATTTCCCAGGGACCGTAGAACCGGCGGTCCTAAACATGCTTGGGACCGCTCCGCACTACTGAATAGACAAGGAGATCAGAAGAGAAAAAAGCTCGACTGCACCCGGGATCAATCTCTGGCCCCTTGCGTGTAAAGAGAGTGCTCTATCAACTGAGGTATTGCCCCCCCCCCCCCCCAAATAATCTAATGGTGGTTTTTAAAAATACAGACGTTATAATCGTTATTTTTGAAGAAAGCTATACTATGTGAAACGTGTATCATTTGATTAGTTAAAACACCAAACGAACTAAAAATATTATTGTATCATCAAATGACAACAATGCGATAGAAAGGAGTGGTGACAACAGATAGCCAAAAGAAAAAAATCGGACCAGCTAGGTTCGAAACACACATCCACGAACACACACACATACACACAAACACACATCTTATAATAGTCACATTCATTTCAAAGAATAACTCATTAGAGAAGAGGGGTGATGTCGTCAAAATAGATCATTGTCATTGCGATCATTAGTGTGTAGTAATTTAGGAAATTTACCCCGAGTAATGGAATCGTCCAAGGCGTCTCGCGGCCCCTCTTACCCCACAAGAGTATGTGCAAGAGGGGGTTGGTGCGATTAATTAAGTGGGATGGGTGGTGATTGGTGGAAGAGAGGCGAACAACCTATGCAAAAGAACCGAGAAAAGGCAGTAAAGAAACTAGAATCGCTGGGACCGTTCAAATAGAAAGATGAGAAGTGAGGACCGCCAACGGTTCTTCACCTTGGGACTGGTCCTCCGGTCCCAGCTAAGGAACCATGGGACCGGTCCTCAGCGCGGCACTAGTTAAATGGTTATAGAACTCGCACTGCGCAACGCTTATAGGTGGATAAAAGAAATCTAAGTTTTAACAGTTAAAACAAATAGGATGTTATATAAGGCCAAGTCATTTTTGAATGAGTGGTTAAAGCATTGCACTGTGACCCGGAACGTCCCGTGCTCGTGCTGGGCTTCTGGCATGTTCGTTTTAGTTGATCTTGGGCAAGATTATTAACCCCCGATTTGTTCACTTTGGACTACAAGGGTGATTCCTGTTGATATCAGGTGTTGACTTGATGGGTTATTCATATTCCTCTAAGGCGATGGCATCTCATAACGAGGGCGTCAGTTTAATGCAATTCTTTGTTACCAAAATATTTTTAATTCCCGAGGATCTTTATTATTATTTTGAAAAGGGAACTAAAGGATACTTTGAACGGAGAATCAGGGGTTTCATATGAAAAATGTTTTATCTTGTTTTATGTATTCATTATCTATATTGCCGGAATCGGAGATTTAAAGAAAAATTTTTTTATAAATTTTGGTCAGAAAACTCATCCTTAAAAAATATCGATCGACTAAGATGATCTTTATCCTCTCAAAAACTCTCAAACTAGGACTTTAAGAAAGTTTTGAACGAAGTCGCAAATGTGTATCTCATACCTCAACATTAAGAAACACCAACAAAAAAATATCTACAAAAATCAGCAAACATATTTGGAAATTAAAAGACAACACGCTAGACCACAGCATTTCATGGACAATTCTATCTAAAGCACCAGGATATACACCATCATCAAAACAATGTAGCTTATGCCTGGAAGAAAAGTATACTATAATCAGACACCCTCATGAATCCCCACTCAACACAAAAAATGAGATGTACAACAGCTGCCCATATAGACGAAAACATCTACTAATCAACTACAAACCTACGGAACCACTTCAACAAGCATCAACAACAACACACAATAAACCAAACCCACACAATCCTGACGATGGCCGTAAGGCCTGAAATATCGATGTAGACATCGTGGTAAATATTACAATAATAATAAGCTCCATTGTTACATGTCGAGCCCTATTCGTACCATATTTGTATCCAACACGATTCAACATAATATATATATTATATATATATTATATATATATATATATATATATATATATATATAATATATATATATATATATATATATATATATATACGGCTCAACGTTCAAGTGCTCTGTTAATATCTCTGTTACGGGCCTGGCCTCAATAATTTAGTCCACATTTTTTGTTCATTTCCATGTTCAGGTTCAACCAAATTATTGTCCTCCATAATGCTACCTAATAGACCAAGCCTGGCAACCATTTTCCAGCGAATGCTTGTTGTCTTGCTACCCATTTGCCACTGCTTGACGGATTGTTCAGATTATCAACTCGATAGTAAGAATTCACCTTCTTTTCCCTTATTTCTCCCCCCTATTCTTCTTCTTCTTCTTCTTCTTCTTCTTCTTCTTCTTCTTCTTCTTCTTCTTCTTCTTCTTCTTCTTCTTCTTCTTCTTCTTCTTCTTCTTCTTCTTCCTCTTCTTCTTCCTCCTCTTCCTCCTCCTCCTCTTACTACTACTACTACTGCTACAACTACTACTACTACTACTACTACTACTACTACTACTACTACTACTACTACTACTACAACTACTACTACTACTATTATTATTATTATTATTATTATTACTACTACTACTACGACTACTACTACGACTACTACTACTACTACTACTACAACTACTACTGCTACAACAACAACTACTACTACTACTACTACTACTACTACTACTACTACTACTACTACTACTACTACTACTACTATACTATTATTATTATTATTATTATTATTATTATACTACTACTACTACTACTACTACTACTACTACTACTACTACTACGACTACTACTACTACTACTACTACTACTACTACTACTACTACTACAACTACTACTACCACTACAACTACTGCTACTACTACTACTTCTACTACTACTACTATTACTACTATTACCAAACTTTTTAATCATTATCATCACCATCGTTATCACCATCATCATTATCATCATCATCATCATCATCATCATCATCATCATCATCATCATCATCATCATCATCAAAATCATCATCATCATCATCATCATTATCTCCTTCTTCTTCTTCTTCTTCTTCATCTTCATCTTCTTCTTCTTCTTCTTACAGAAACATAACACAGAAACTAAATACTGTATTCAACCCATAAGATAGGACGTTGGTAAATTAAACGTTGTTTCAACTAGATCTAAATTAGACCCATGTGTTGATCCATTAACTCATGCTGTGTTGTGTTACCATTTAACAATTTGGGATGGACACAAGGTTTTCCTGGTCTGATCATACAGATAAAAATATATGGTCATTCAGAGCCATTCGGCCCATGGAGCCGGAGTTTATCTTTGTTTCTATAGCGTGAAACGGACAATAGCGATTCCTTGCTACCCTTTGTATAAGACGCTAGTCTATCGCAATGTACATTCCGCCAGATCTATCAGACCCGGCTACCCATTTACTGCTGGGTGGACAGGGGGGGGGTCAATCTCGACTGCACCCGGGATCGATCTCGGCCCTTTTTTGCATGTGAAGCGATTGCTCTACCAACTGAGCTATCGGAAAACAAATCATCCGATTGGTTGAATTGCTGAATGCAATCCACAATATGAATTCATTTGTGGTTGTCGTCATGCCTTTTGACCTAAATCTTTGGTCAGTCTCAGGCTATTCGTTTACGAAGGCTACACATTCTGATGGATCTTTAAAACTAGGTACTGAAATTGGGTTGCTTCATTCTTTTGTTTTCAGATGCGATATCTTATGAGGTCACAATGAACAAGGTCAAGGTCCCTGTCAAGGACACGACCTACATGTGCCAGGCATTCGATGTGGTTCTCACTCAGACCAATGACGTCCATATGGTCGCGTACTTTCCCCGAATAGATGCAGCCCAGGTGGTTCATCATATCTTGCTGTTTGGCTGTGACCCTAGAAGTAAGTGATCGTAACATTAATGGCTGTCACCCTAGAAGTAAGTGATCGTAATATTCATGGCTGTGACCCTAGAAGTAAGTGATCGTAATATGAATGGCTGTGACCCTAGAAGTAAGTGATCGTAATATTAATGGCTGTGACCCTAGAAGTAAGTGATCGTAATATTAATGGCTGTGACCCTAGAAGTAAGTGATCGTAATATTAATGGCTGTGACCCTAGAAGTAAATGATCGTAATATTAATGGCTGTGACCCTAGAAGTAAGTGATCGTAATATTAATGGCTGTGACCCTAGAAGTAAGTGATCGTAATATTAATGGCTGTGACCCTAGACGTACGTGATCGTCATACTAATGGATGTGACCCTAGAAGTAAGTGATCGTCATACTAGTGGATGTGACCCTAGAAGTAAGTGATCGTCATACTAATGGATGTGACCCTAGAAGTAAATGATCGTCATACTAAATCTTTGTGATCGTAGACAAGTGATTAAAAACTGAATATGGCCATTATAAAGTCGATCTAGATTGCAAGGACTGGACGTCTTGCATCAGACGGATAGTAAATGTTTTAACATGGCTAATTTTAAAATCAGAAAGTAGACTGGTTTCCCTATAGACGACACAACACTCTCACACACACAGAGAGAGAGAGAGAGAGAGAGAGAGAGAGGAAGGAAGGGAGAGAGAGAGAGAGAGAGAGAGAGAGAGAGAGAGAGAGAGAAAGGAAGGGAGAGAGAGAGAGAGAGAGGAAGGGAGAGAGGGGGGAGAAAGGAAGGGAGAGAGGGGGAGAAAGGAAGGGAGAGAGGGGGGAGAAAGGGAGAGAGGGAGAGAGAGAGAGAGAGAGAGAGAGAGAGAGAAAATGAGAGAGGTGTGACGATTTGGGCCGCTTTCGGAGAGAGAGAGTCGGTAGAGACAGATAGCGCGGAACGTCAACATATGAAAAGACTAGGAAGGATTGACAGAGGGAACTCGTTGATAAGTAGCCTACTCTCGGAGAGGAAGATCATGTATGAAGCGCGGCTCGAGCACGGGACTTTTCGAGTCACAATGAAATGCTTTAATCACTCATTCAAAAATGACTTGGCCTTATAAAACATCTTACATGCTTTAATTGTTAGCACTTAGAACACCAGAAAACTAGTCCTTCAAATATTGATGGATTTAAATAACCCTCATCTTGGCAATAACTGTCAAAGGTTTGAGAGTTTTTAGCAAGATGAGGGTCATTTAACCCCAATTTTCATACTATCCGTGACTCTGGTTATATTTGTTTTCAACATTCCTTTGTTTATATTGCTGATGAAGGGTCTGTACCCGAAACGTCCATTGTGTGTGTACTATTTCCATCCGACGCCTTTCCATATCACCTTTTTGTTAGTATTTGTACGATTCCAGGCTTCAGGCAGCCCCTACCGCTTTCGACAAAAGAGATATAATTTTTTGTGGTGATAATAACCATAATCACACATTTCTATTCACTCGTAATTTAAAAAGTAACAATCAAAAATGAATATAACAGATTCAAAACAGAACAAAAATATCAATCATGGAACGTTTCGGGTTCAAAACCCTTCTTCATTCAGCCAACAACAAAAAGCAATGAAAACATAAAAACATTAATGCAGTAATGCACGGTACTGATGTTTTCATCGTTCCGTGTATGATATTTTTTCTGTTTTGAAGCTGTTATATTCATTATAATCTATTTGTTTAACTCTCTCCTTACCAGCCATTTTCAGGATTTTACCCAAAACTTCACACCCAACTAACACAAAAATAGATTTTTTAAATCACTCAAACACAATAAATGTAAAATTCTTGCCATACATAATTTCTTGAGCAGAACATGGTCTACAACAAAGTGTTCATTTTCTTTAAATTTTATGATGTACAAAGAGAAATTTGAATAAGAAAAATGTTGGTTGTATCGTAACGAATGTAACGATTTTCCTATAGGTGGTAAGGAGAAGGTTGCTTGTTATAGTCCACAGCTTCTATGAGCTTAGCCACACCGTAACTTTAAAATCACAATTCTCCTCTTACCGTCCTTTTTCACGATTCCCCACTAAACATCAGACCCATCTAACATAAGGATTGATTTTCCTGTAGTTGGTAAGGAGACGGGTATGTGGTCTAATGGTATGACACTCGCCTTCGGGTCAGAAGGTCCTGAGTTCAAGCCAGGCTCGGCGCATAGTTGAGCCCTTGGATAAGGCTCTTTACTCACATTCTCTCACTGTACTCTGGTGTAAAATGAGTACCTGGCCGATGACAGCGTTGTCTCTGTCAGAAAAAAATGTAATAATATCGCCTTACAGGCGTCATGTTTCGTTCTACATGTTACGTGTTGCTGTTAGTCAGGGACCCCTTTTAAAGCGCTTTGAGCACATTTAGTGGATATTGCGCTATATAAAAACAATATTAAAAAATATTTTAAAACCCCGTCTCAATACCGTTTTAAGACGATGGGCGGTGACATTTTAAGTGATTTATCATTATTTTCAGTGCCATCAGTCCACATCAGGGAAGACCCAGAGGAATGTGGGTTCATGCCCATCACGGCTTGTCGGAGTCTCATCGGGACCTGGACTATGGGCAGCGACGGGGATTGTGCTCACCCAGAAATGGGCTTCAGGTTCGGACCAGGTGGATTCAAGCAGGTTTATATGCAGGTGAGTGAAGAAGAATGTAAAATAAATAAGATGACAATGATAATAATAAAATAATAATAATAATAATAATAATAATAATAATAATAATAATAATAATAATAATAATAATAATGTAATAATAATAATACTAATAATAATAATAATAATAATAATAATAATAATAATAATAATAATAATAATAATAATAATAATAATAATAATAATGATAATAATAATAATATAGCAGAACTTTACTTTAATTAATTCCCTTGTTTTATATAAATTAGACTACTGTAACTCCCTTTGGACGCATTTAGCTAAAGACAAAATGAGTAAACTTCAGGTTGCTCAAAATAACACAGCCAGACTCATTCTACACAATAACCAAAAATACCCGTCAGCAGCAACTCTCCTTCTCCGTGAGTTACATTGGCGTGCTGTGGAAAAAAGGGTCGCAGTATTTGAATATGAAGCAACGGCTGGCAATTTTTAACTATCAGACATCTACACTTTATAACTATCAATACACATTACTGGTGAATACAAACGAAAGTGAACATAACGCCCTTCCAATATAATTTTGGTTGCAAAAGTTTGAGAAATAGCTTGTGTTCATGCCAAAAAGGATTACATAAATTAATGTAGACTGGTCAAAAGTGAAAATTCAGACAGTGTATCCAGAAATATGTGTTCAACAATAATAACAACAACAACAACAACTACAACAATAACAACAACAACAACAACAACAACAACAACCAAGATGTACTGGACACATCAATCAGCACAGTCTGATGACGAGGATGATGAAAAGGAGAAATGAAACGACTACAGAAATATTCCGAGCATTACTCTATCCAATGAAATGTAATTTTCCTGTAGTTTACGAAAGTTGAGACATGCCTTTTCTCAGTCTACTCTTTGTTATCATTTATTCCCTCGTCGGTAAGAGTAAATTTGGTGTTCCTCATCTCAATCTTTCCCTCTACTTAGGTCCAATGACCTCGATTCGATTGCACTCACAGTGATGTGGGGGAAGTCGCGCAACCTCGTGTCAAAATTCCCTGATTAGACAGTCTGCTTTGAAAGCTGTTTCTGGTTCAGTTCTTTTTTTTTTTTTACTAAGCAGTATAGTTAGCATTTTGATAAATGGTCATAATATGTAGTACTGTCTGATTAAAACCATGAAATCATGTCAGCTTTTATATTTGCCAAAGTTGGAGCCTTGAAGTGACCATGGGCCAACGAATGGTAGCGTTGTCCAATACAATACAGCTGGGTGCTTCGATGGAGGGCAGCAAACGATATTTAGTCAGTCTTAAAACACCTTTGGATTGACCCCAGAATGATATTCCAGATGATGCAAAGAAGAAAAAATGGCATGACGTCCTTTTGAATATCCAATACTATCACCACGTGCAAGAATAACAATGATTCTCTACCCATGGGCCTTTTTCTGCCCGAATTATCAGACGTCTAATATTTTGTTGGATGTATGTTTACGCTCACCCATACATCTTTGAAGGATATCCATATCAAAGTTATCTATGATCCTTTTTCTGCCACTGGTGATCTCTCTGTCGTATTTCGATAAGGATCTTCTCATGGTTGACTGTGAAATTCCAAAACCCTTGCCGTCCTCTTTAATGACTTATCGATATATACAAGAAGACTTCTTTTCGCAGCTTTACAAGAGTGGAACAGATAGAGATTCCGTACCGTATCGTGTTGTTTAAGAGCCTAATAATGTTTTATAACCTTTAAATGCCCTGTAAAACATTCATGCACAGACAAAAATTTGTCAAAGTTATATAAACAGTGTTTGTTAATTTGACAATATTGAGTATACAAACACTATTTCAAATGATTTAAAGCGAGAGATTTCATATCAGTCTTTGATAATTGCGACATGATGTAGATAATATGCCATAAATAATAAATTCAAAATTTAATACAAACTACATAAGTTTTGTATGTTTATGTTTAAGTATGTTTATAACACTTAAAGCGAAATATTATTATTTGAAAACAAGTATGACGTGAACTCATAATCACTACGTCAGCACAAGATTTTTTGGAAATACGATGAATTCATTCATACTTTGTGGTGCGTAACTTGTTTACATATTTACCTGTAAAATTTCAAATTTTATGACAGCTGTTTTAAAGTAGTTTTTTATAGGTCTTAAAGAAGAAAACTTTTTAAATATCGCATCAATACTCAATACGGTCCAAAATCTATATTCAGTTAAGACAAATTGATTCCGAGGATAACACAAATTTTTACAACTTTTGATAGAGGGACAGCTGAGAAAAACCAGAAAAACACGCGCCATTAATAGCAAATTTGACTATAGTAACATCACATAGCATATAATGTCAATCTGTCTTCTATCCCATTAGATCCATTACAACAACCCGTTCCTTTACAAGAATTTGGTGGACTCTTCTGGGTTACAACTTCACTTCCTCGACAGCTTACGTCCAAATGATGCAGGAATGCTGGTTGTGGGTCAAAGGTCATTGCAGATCAATCCCCTGGGATATCCGGAGGAGGAGCAAAGCACAGGTGGAATATATTCTTATCTGTATCTGTGTTTGTTACATTGTTTGTTCAGTTTTCTATTTTGTAGAGTACTGATATTTATAACTGCCATTCAATTAAAACAGATAAATAAAGACAAGTAAAACAATTTCAAGCGAAAACAAAATAGAATTTAAAAAAAGAAAAGAAATATATATGTAAAAGAAAAAGAAAATAAATTACAGAAAGACAAAAATACACCAACAAAAACGGTTACAGTTTGCAAACTAGATGAATCGAGATTTATCTCAACTTGTCATAAATTTCTAATCCCGAGGCTTCAAGATCTTGACGGTGATACCGTTTGTTATATAAAGATCTATAAAAAAGTGTGCGTCTATTTGGTCTTGTGGTAAGACATTCGTTTTCGGATAGGAAGGTCATGGGTTCGAGTCTCGCTCGGCGCATAGTTGAATCCTTGGAGAAGGCTCTTTACTCATATTCTCTCACCCTACTCAAGTTTAGTGGATATTGCTCTATATAAAAGCTCAAAAAAAGCTCAAAAAGTGTGCATGAAACAGTGTCAGGCAAAACAGGTACAAGGATCCCCCTCCCCCTCTCCTCTTTAAAAGCCTTACTCGAAGCATGATGATGTTGGGTTTTTTTTTGTGTGTTCTGGTTTCGTTTTAAAAAATGTTATTTCCTGTATATTTCTTTCCGTTTTGTCTGGCACTGTTACATACAGACTTTTTCAGATCCTCGTTTACACCAGTGCCTGCTCCCTAATAATATATATCACTAGCGTAATGTTATCCGTCATAGATAGAGCTATCAGCAGCTTGAATGGAAAGCGATGCAAATTTTATCCCGATTTCTGTAGCGTCAAAAGAACTGTAATAATTGCTTCTGTTCTTTGGATAGAAGACAGGAAACTTACTAGCTGCAGTAGGTAGCTTTACACATTTTATCTCAGTCGAGGGAGGTGTGAATGAACATTCGCCGTAAACAACTTTAAACTAGGTGAGAAGTTGCCAGGTTTCTCCACCAGTAAGATGAGACACTGGGTGGTAGCGAATTGGGGGACTTTCCACCTGTCCAACATGTACCCGATGTAGACAGGAACCCGAAACCGTTGAACGGGGCGTTGTGACGAAGCTTCTGGGTGGGTTCGCGACGGTGCAACGAGTGCGGTACGGACTTTGCTGATTGTGTCGATCGTCATAACATAATAGTGTGAGCACTATTAGAAGCTACTACCTTAGGCATAGGCGGATATTGTGATCGTGTTTGTGCAAAAAGGACGCCAAACAGGCAACATGCACTTATTGAGAACTATTCTTTTTCTATATTATAGTAACTTCTGGAAGAATAAACTTGAGTTTTCATATAACGCAACATCCACTAAAAGTATTCAAAGCGCTTTACAAAGGGTCCCTGACCAACAGCAACACGTACATGCAGAAGGAGACATGACGCCTGTTAGGTTGTTAGGCGATAATATGTTTTTTTCCGACAGAGACAACGCTGTTGACGGCCAAGTACTCATTTTACATCTGAGTACGGTGAGAGAATGTGAGTAAAGAAGGTTTTCAATGTTTCAACTATGCGTAGAGCGAGGCTCGAACCCAGGAGCTTCCGATCAGAAAGCGAGTGTTATACCACAAAAACCACATAGCCGCACAACATATTTAGAGCATTTGAGGCACGGGTTGTATGATTATTCCTGAAAAATGTGTTAGAATATAATGTAAGTATTCGTGTTTTTATAATTTCATCGACACATTCACATGATCTTTTACTTGTTTTTGTTCTTGTTGTTTTTGTTTACAGATACCTACAGCAACAATAGTGTAACATTTTCATCAGAATGTCCCAGCCGGTGTACCAAACACATGTTTGGAGAAAAGGGAATTTACATCACATCGGCAGTCAACCACATGCATGCACTGGGTAAGAGCTGTTGTATAAGATAAATGAGCATTAGAGAAGGAACGAAATTGACGTCACTCAGCTCTTTGTTATTGTTTTTAAACAGCCATTTTGGTGAGAAGATCTTACTAAATTTTATCAATCAGACTATAAACGTTGAAGGTTGCACAATTATGTATGTATGTATGTATGTATGTATGTATGTATGTATGTATGTATGTATGTATGTATGTATGTATGTATGTATGTATGTATGTATGTATGTATGTATGTATGTATGTATGTATGTATGTATGTATGTATGTATGTATGTATGTATGTATGTATGTATGTATGTATGTATATGTATGTATGTATGTATGTATGTATGTATGTATGTATGTATGTATGTATGTATGTATGTATGTATGATGTACGTACGTACGTACGTACGTACGTACGTACGTACGTACGTACGTATGTATGTATGTATGTATGTATGTATGTATGTATGTATGTATGTATGTATGTATGTATGTATGTATGTATGTGCGTATCTATGTTTGTGTCTATGTATGTGTGCGACCCCTATGTGTGTGTATTTATTTGTGTGTCTAGGTATGGTTTGATGGACGGATGATTGGATGGTTGAGTGATTGTATGCATAACAATATGAGTAGGAGTTTATATCAAGAACTATTGTAGACCGCTCAGAGTCCTCTGTTCACATAGGGGAAGATGCGCGGTATAAATGTTTATCATTATTATTATTATTATTATTATTATTATTATTATTATTATTATTATTATTATTATTATTATTATTATTATTATTATTATTATTATTATTATTATTGTTATTATTATTATTATTATTTTATTTTTCCCCCACACTTAAAGTGTTCTGTAGGACCTCTTATAATGAATTGTGAGCATATTCGATGGATTTTGTCCTACATGAAAGCTCATGATTTCTCTAGAATTATTGAAGATGGTGGTATAACCCGTGAGATAACGCAACATATTGTTTCTGGAGGCTTAAAGGGAAGCTGAGATGAAGCTAGTGTTTGACGCGTCCTGTCCAAAGAGTAGCAATCAATTGAAAACTACATTAAACACACTAAAAAGCGGGATAATCTGCGACTGTCTGATTAAAACTGATGACCCATTTATGGAGAGAGAATAAATAATATCATTTATCTATCTCCTTTTGAGTAAGGGAAATAAGTCTGCATTTGCAAACCATTGCTTGAGTTATTTCCCTTGATGAATCATTGTCGTTTTGGTTTTGCAAAGTAATGAACAAAAAATAAATAGGATGAATAGGATTATTATTACAGCTTTGAAAAATATAAAAATACCTGAGACGGATCGTTTCGGGATCAAAACTCTCCATTAGCCAATCATCATTTTCTGTAGGTTTTTTTCTTTGTTTTCTTTCTTTCTTTCTCTATTCTCTCTTTTTTTTTTATCTATTTATTTATGTCTATTTATTTATCAATTTAACCGATGTTAATTTAATGATGTTAATGAGTTCATTATTCATTTACGTATTTATTTTCTTACTTTATTATTTATTTACTCCTTTGTCAATTGAATGAAAATCAGCAATTAATTAAAATAATTAAATAATTAAAATTAATGTATGAAAATGTTTTTTTCTTCCCACTATCCCTCCTTTCTATTTAGGAATATCTCAACGAATTGAGGTATACCGGAATCAATCCCTTATTTATACAATTACAAACCAGGATGATTATAATTACAACTTTCCCCATTTCTACAGGTAAATCGAAATACAATGTATTATCATCATCATCATCATCATCATCATCATCATTATTATTATTATTATTATTATTATTATTATTATTATTATTATTATTATTATTATTATTATTAATATTATTATTATTATTATTATTGTTATTATTATTATTATTATCATTATTATCATCATTAACATATTATTATTATTATTATTATTATTATTATTATTATTATTATTATTATTATTATATTATTATTATTATTATTATTATTATTATCTATCATTATTATTATTATTATTATTATTATTATTATTATTATTATTATTATTATTATTATTATTATCATCATCATCATTATTATTATTATTATATTATTATTTATTTTATTTATTATTATTATTATTATTATTATTATTATTATTATTATTATTATCATTATTATTATATCATTATCACTTATTATTATTATCATTATCATTTTATTATTATTATTATATTATTATTATCATTTTTATATCATCATCTATCATATTATTATCATCATATATTATTATTATTATTATTATTATTATTATTATTATTATTATTATTATTATTATTATTATTATTATCATTATTATTATTATTATCATTATGACAACAACAACAACAACAACAACAAGAATAATATCATCATCCTCACTATTGCACAGATTCAAGGAGCCAATGCACGTGTTACCAGGGGATGTGGTGACCACGACATGTGTATACAAACGACCTCAAACACGGGAGCCGGTGTGTTTTGGGGAGGCAACTTCAGATGAGATGTGTCTCGGATTTATCACCTATTATCCTGCTCAGGTTACTTAATTCCTCATTCTCCATAATATTATTGAGTATTGTAATGACCCCCCCCCCCTCCCCAAGCTGGGTCTTTTTGATCTAGCGGAAAGTACTTTGTCCAATTGGACGGGTAGGAAGCAATTGTGCGACAATATGGTCTAGTGGTATGACATTCGCCTTCATATCTGAAGGTACTGGGTTCTAGTCCCCCTCTGAGTGGCGCATAGTTAAGTCCTTGGAGAAGACTCTTTACTTACATGCTCTCATCGTAATCAGGTGTAAAATGAGTACGTAACTGGCTTTAACAGCGTTGGCTCTGTCGGGGAAAAAATGTACTATCGACTAACATGCGTCTCGTCCTACAAGTTGGCTAGGGATCCTTTGTAAAGCGCTTTGATCACGTTTAAATGATATTGCGCTACACGAATGCTCTATTTTTTTTTGTTATTGCCTCTTGAAGTTATAGAAACGGGGTTAAAATCTTCTTCTTCTTCTTCTTTTTCCAGAAACTGAAATATCCTTGGTGCACGTCGATGAAATCAATGAAATCTTGCGACAGGCATCTCCCCCAGCTTGGTCTTCACCCAATCAACAACTGCAAATGGTGGGAATTTAGAAACCTGAGCCTTCCCGAAACCAAGCTGATGTTTGCAGGTGTTTTATTCCCGTGTTACTCCAGTGGAAAACTTGATTGCAATGATGTTTGTAAAAAAGGCGTCACTAAACTTTTGACTCACCCCTGTATGCAGGTATGCAATGATGCATAGGTTAATTAAGTGATAAATATAATGTACCAAGCAGTGCTTACTTAGATGTAGCTGTTGCCTGGTATGTTTCATGCCAAAACGAGAGGCCTGATAGATAATTTGGTAGAGCAGTCGCTTCACGCACAAAAGGGACCGAGATCGATCCAGGTGCAGTCGCGATTTTGTACTGACCTCCTTGTCCACCCATCAGTGATTGGCTATCTGGACGAAAGTACTTTACGGTAGACTAGCGTCCTATCCAAATGGTAGTAAGCAATTGCTTTTGTGCATCTCACGCTATAAAGACCGGGCTAAACTCCGGCTCCACGGCTCCACGGGCCGGACTATTACTGGACTTGTTCCGAAGGACTATTGCTTAATTACCCATTGTGGATGATTTTATTCAGTAAAGTAGCATGCCGACCGTCTGCCGTTTGGTGTACTCTTGCGGGTTCTCCACTCGTGTATAAAATAACTATAGTATATTTGTTAGACCTGTGAAGTCATGTTATTCATTCCTAGAGTACCCGGGTGCGAGTATCGGGACTTGGTATTCAGTCTGGTATTCAGTAGTAGGTTTCTGGTTGATGATTGCCATAATTAAATTAGTAAAGAAGAACAAGATATTATATTATCATAATAATTAAAGGGAACAATAGTACAAAACTATTCTAATATCTTCTTAATATTTTATTAACAACAATTCAAAAGTTTATTTTTAGGCAATTGCCAAAATAACTCATGCAAGAAAAGAATATTTCCATCAACAAATCACGTAAGTAAAATAAATAATAAAGCAACGCAAAAATGATAATAATAATAATAATAATAATAATAATAATAATAATAATAATAATAATAATAATAATAATAATAATAATAATAATAATAATAATAATAATAATAATAATAATAATAATGATAATAATAACAAGCAGCAACATTTTCATTATCCAGAATACCAGATGGAAAGAAATTTCCAATTCTTACAGTACAATTGGTCTGCTATGTGCACTTTAATTTTACAGGCACAAATAAAATCCAGCGCAACCTTAAACCTTACTATACAATACAAAATGCAGATTCAACTTGAAGTACAACACTTGATTGTTTTTGTTTCATCACTTCGCCTCAATGCCCTCCCATCATCTCTGCGTGCTCGATACGGATTTTTTCTCCACCACCGGGCGCTTAAGAGGATTCTCTCTTTGTTAATTCTTCAGAGCCATACTTGTTTCTATGGTGTGAAACGGACAAAAGTAATTGCTTGCTATTCCGTAAATAGGACGCTAGTCTATTGCAAAGTATCTTCCCCCTTCCCCCATATCAACAGACCCGACTACCCCAAATATTGCTGGCTGGACAGGGAAGTCAGACAATAATATAATATTGACTAGACACTGGACCGATCACATGTGAACCAAGTGCTCTCCAAGATGAGCTATCGGGACTCCAGTCGGATATTATTGTATCACCTATAATATTATGTCTTTTGCTGTAGTGTAGTAGAATGGTATTATATAATCGCAATCGTGGATTTCAGCCACGACAAACACCTCGGTCTTAAGAAAGGCATTTTGCACATCATTTCATCTGACCATTGATTAATGTTTGGGAGCTGGGTCTGTCAGATCTCGTGAAAAGTACTTTGCGATATGCTAGTTATCTATCCAAATGGTAGCAAGCAATTGTTTTAATGAGGTTAACGTTACATACCTTTTGCTCCATCGGTCTTATGGCTCTTACGTAAAGACTCCTGAACAATTTTTAAGCCAATATGTGTGTCAGTGCATGACATAATCAATCGGAAGGTGAAAATTTTGGATTTGTATTTTTTGGCATTTTTTGAAACAATATGCTCTCCAGAGCATTTCAATCTTTATTTAAAGTAAATCGGGTGATTTTTCATGAAATTATGGTCAGATTTATGGGAAAGTATCCAGCAACTTTTCCCAAATTTCATACTTTTTCATCTTGACCAGCTGTAAAAATATTTAGAAGTGAAATTAAGCTTTGATATTTCCCGAAGATGTACAAAAAAGGGTTGATTTAATCATTTATGACAACTCATTTTTGATCAAAATTGACCTTCTAACTAAACTTGGCAATATCTCAGTTCAAACCTTTTCACCACCCAACTGATTCGCTGTAACATATTTGTCTTTATATTAATTTATTGAATTCAAATCGTTTGCCCCTTCAGGATGACGTGGGTTCTTACATGATGGACCGCATCAAGAGCTACGGTGACTCCGGACAGCAAATAATGGACGCTTTGGTCACGTGCTCATGTCGTCATTTCCGGTTCTGCGATCGGAAATTAGCTATGGGATTTCTGGGTATTGAGCAAGACAGCTGGTGTTCGAATACCGCTCCAGAAACTGTTGGGAAATCTAAACTATGGATTGTGGCTTTTCTTTCCTCTTTATTATTATTGATACAATTGATTTTAAATTGGAATATGTGATAGTGATGATAATGAAAAGATAGCTATAGAATGTAAATTAGTGTTGTTCTTGTAACAAGATGAAATGTTGAATGTATCTTTAAGTTGCTTTTGCGACAAGATGAAATGTTGAATGTATGTTTGTCTTTTCCTATAACAAGATGAAATGTTGAATGTATGTTTGTGTTGTTCTGGTAACAAGATATAATGTCGAATGTATGTTTGTGTTGTTCTTGTAACAATATGAAATGTTGATTGTATGTTTGTGCTGTTCTGGTAACAATATGAAATGTTGATTGTATGTTTATGTTGTTCTTGTAACAATATGAAATGTTTATTGTAAGTTTGTATTGTTCTTGTAACAAGATAGAATATAGAATGTATGTTTGTGTTGTTCTTGTAACAAGATAGAATATAGAATGTATGTTTGTGTTGTTCTTGTCAGATGAAATGTTGATTGTATGTTTGTGTTGTTCTTGTCAGATGAAATGTTGAATGTATGTTTGTGTTGTTCTTGTAACAATATGAAATGTTGATTGTATGATTGTGTTCTTCTTGTAACACGACAGAATATAGAATGTAGAATGTATGTTATAGTGTTGCTCTTCAGACAATAACACATTAAAAAAAAACAATTAAAAACGTAAATACACTCCTTGAAAACTCAGACAGCAAAGAAAAATCAGCACGCCCTTTTCTGTATGACTGAAGAATGGTTTTGGAATTTAGCTCTTTTTTAAACTCGGTTATATTCATTTTGGTTTATTACTTTTACAGTTTATATATTCTAGCAGCTTAAAGCACTTTGAGCACTTTGCATACATATCCGTAATTAAATTTATACAGCGCCAATCTCCACTAAACGTGTTCGATAGCACTTTACAAGATATAATTGACATGAGAAATTTAATAGAATAGAATGTTAGTTTGATCTATTAAGTCATGCTGACACCAATGGAATATGAAGATTTCGATTTTGAAATATTAAGGAATAGTTAGTTAATATAAAATATTTTGTCTTCATTCTAGAATTGAGGGGGTCCCGGTAGCTCTGTTGGTAGAGCACCAAAGGATAGCAAGCAATTGCTACTGTTCGTTGCATGCTATAGAAACTGCGATAAACACCGGCTCCATGAGCCAAATGGCTCTACTACTACTACTACTACTACTACTACTACTACTACTACTACTACTACTACTACTACTACTACTATTACTACTATTACTACTACTACTACTACTACTATACTACTAACTACTACTACTACTACTACTACTATACTACTACTACTACTACTACTACTACTACTATACTACTACTACTACTATACTACTACTACTACTATACTACTACTACTACTATACTACTACTACTACTATACTACTACTACTACTACTACTACTACTACTACTACTTCTACTACTGATAACGGCCAGGTACTCATTTTACACCTGAGCACGGTGAGAGAATGTGAGTAAATAGCATTTTCCAAGGATTCAACTATACGCAGAGCGAGGCTCGAACCCAGGACCTTCCGATCCGAAAGCGAGTGCCATACTACTAGACCACATAGCCGCACTTCATGCGGCACATAGTTGAGTCCTTGAAAAAGACTCTTTACTCATATTCTCTCATCGTACTCAAGTGCAAGACGAGTACCTGGCCGTTAACAGCGTTGTCTATTTCGGAAAAAAATTGTAATATCGCCTAACAGGCGTCATGTTTCGTTCTACATGTTACGTGTTGCTGTTGGTCAGGGTCCCCCTGTAAAGCGCTTTGAGCACGTTTAGTGGATATTGCACTAAAGAAAAGTTCAATTTAAAAAAATAATTCTTGTCATTTTTAGATGTTATGTCTTTTGTCCCCTATCCTACATTATATAAAGTTAACTCACGTCGAGGTTTGCGTCTATAGAGTCAATGTTCTGAACCCAAACCACTCCAATATGATTCCGTTTTGAGACGATGTGTCACAAATTCAAATGCCTACCCGACGGGAGTAAGTTATGTGTTAAAGCTATTCAGCATTTTTGGATAAGTATGTACTACATGAATACGCAACACTGTATTTATTTCTATTTTTGTATGGATCTGCACAGAAGAAGATAAGAGAAATAGATCAATGAAGAGAGGGAGAGGGACAGACACAGAGAGAGAGAGAGAGAGAGAGAGAGAGAGAGAGAGAGAGAGAGCGAGAAAGAAAGAAAGAAAGAAAGAAAGATATATATATATATATTATATATATATATATTATAATAATATATATATAGAGAGAGAGAGAGAGAGAGAGAGAGAGAGAGAGAGAGAGAGAGAGAATCAATCGCATTACTTGTTCCTAATTTACCAATAAATCTTTCTTTTTAAAGAAAAAGTAAGCATCTGCTTTGTTTATTCACGGTGTAAACAAACCGATCAATGAATAGATTCCCAGCTGACCAATGGAACAAGCGGCCGTTACAATAGTTGTAAACATACGGATAAAGCGGTGCCAACTGACCAATAGGATGACCAGCCGTTACAATAGTTATAAAAAAACAACTACTAAATGTGTACCAACTGACCAATGGGATAACCAGCGCCACAAGAGTTGCAAAAAAAAATATATAGATAATACATATAAGGGCCAATGACATATAGCACATAATTACGGGCAAATCTAAAAATCATTTTACTATTTTTACTGTCTGATAGGCGAGTAACTTGCAAACCTTCTTATATATATTGCAGGCTAATTCTATCATCCGTTGAATCAAATTAATACGAAGAACATCTAGGTTGTATTACCCTGTAGTAAATTGACCGTTGACTTTCATTGCGTATGCGAATATATTGATTCTACACCACCCAGCAACAAAAACTGATGACGTAATTTTAAACCTCGCTTGATTCGCTCCAGTTTTTAAAAAAATGTCTATTCTTTTTTTTTTTAAATAGGGTAGTCTGTCAATGGTAAAGCCAATGTTAATGTTTATGATAGAATACAGAATCACCGGCAAATCTATAAATACAACACAGTAGTAAAATGAGTATAATAGATGAACATCTGTTCCTAATAGCCATTATTTCTCGGAAATAATAGCGGGTTCTCCACTAGTTAAAAAACAACAACAAATACTTTACTCGAACAGGGGCTTATAGTTCAGTTGGTAGAGTATGCTTCACAAGTGTTGGCATTGAGATCGACCCCGAGTGAAATCCATTTTGTTTACCCGACTATCTCTTCATCCAGTATTGATTATGTAGCTTGGTCTTTTAGACCTGGAAGAAAGTAATAAACTAGCGTCTTATTCAAAGGGAAGAAAGCAATTTTATTGTCCCTTTCACGCCGCTTTGGAAATTGGGACAAACACCAGTTCTGTGGGATTAATAGCTCTTAAGGAGCGCGCAATAGTTTGTCCCGGTCTCTAAAGTATGAAACGGACAATAACAATCGCTTGCTATTAACCATTTCCTTACCACCTACAGCAAAATCGTCACATTTGTTACAACACAATATACATTTTTCTTATTCAGATTTATTTTGTACATCACAAGCTCTGGAGAATGATCTTTGTATAATTAATAAGAACATTAAGTTGTTTTGTAGAGAGATTGTTTGAGTTTAAAAAAACAACAAGCCTGCCATTTGGGAAAATACTGAAAATGATCGGTAAAGAGAGAGTAAAATTACACGGAAAGCCCCAGGCTCAAAACCCTTCTTAATCCATCAAATAACAAGACTGAAAACAATATGTGACCCATCGTCTCAAAACGGTATTAAGTCGGGATGATTAAGATGCTGAAAATGGGATTTGTAGCCATACATATCATGCTTAAGTTGAGTTTATATGCTTTATAGAGGAGAAGGACTATCATAATTTAATGTGCTAAATACTAACGTTTCATATTTTTGACCAGTTTAACTATAATTTGACTTTTTAGCATCTGGTCCATCTCGACAAAATACCGTTTTGAGACGTTGGGTCACAAATTACTTCAAGTAAAATCCGAACAGACGAGAAACTAATCCCTGCTCTTGAAAAAAAAAACATGTAATTATAAGTTTGGTCACAAACCTCGTCCTTCAAATATTTTCGATCGATTACAATAACGATTATCTTGACAAAAACTCTCAAACCTGGGACCTCACGAGAGTTTTTGCCAAAATGAGGGTCGTTTTAATAGATCGAGATAATGTGACAGACGAGTATGCTGGCTAAAATTTTAAATAAGTGTATTGTTGTTTTTTTTTTCTGAATAGTATTCTGTGTGCCCACTCTAGATAAGCTAGTTTTTTTATTATTATACCTGGAGGCAAATAAAAGTTGTGCGGTTATGTGGTCTTGTGGCATGACACTCACTTACGGATCAGAAGGTCCTGGGTACTAACCTCGCTGGGCGCATAGTTGAGTCCTTGGAAAAGGCTCTTTACTCACATTCTTTCACCGTGTTCCGGTGTAAAATGAGTACCAGGCCGTTAACAGCGTTGTTTCTGTTGGGAAAAAAAATTGTACTATCGCCTAACAGGCGTCATGTCCAGTTCTACAGGTTACGTGTTGCTGTTGGTCCGGGACCATTTGTAAAGCGCTTTGAACACATTTAGTGGATATTGCTCTATATAAAAGCTGAAGTTTTTTTGTGTTTTTTAAAAACTGAGTTTGGACCGAGGTAAGTACCGAAGCTGTCCACGGTCTCCCAACGTGGACGAGGGTTCAAGCAAGGCATTTAGTTAATACTGACCAATAGTTGTAACGCTCATTGGATGCCCTGTTGAACATTCAGTCAAATATGACCATTGTTCATGTGCTCATCGGTCAGCATTGGCCGAACAGCTGGACGTCTTGCAGGACCTGCTTCTAGAAATTAACACCACATAATACACCTTCAGCAATACTTTAGTTCCTGGGGAGAATATCTTCAACAGTGTTTACACTTTGTACAGAATTTTAGTTTTTGGTGAGTAGAAAATTTCGTTTTGTTTGGACTTTTGGCGCTTTCTGATGTGGGTGAGTTTTGAGGAGAATCGTGTCTGCTCGCACTGGTAAATGTACGGTGGTCCGGACGACATTCCGTTTGTGTTGCTATAAATCGATCAGCGTACGTTGTCATGTCGTTTAGTTTAGAGGAGCTAGATTGTAAGACGGACGCTTTTGTGTCTGAACATCGCAGTAGTCAGACAGATTGGAGTGTCTGGCCACTGCTGTGTCTGCACAGTTCGGTATGTCTCGCAAGTGGTGCACGAATCTATCATCCTCTTTCCGGTCTCGCCAACATAAGCAATCCCACACAGGTAGTACGTTATGGCATAGACTAGATTTACGGTCAGTGCATGTAAACTGCTGCCTGATGTCCCAAATCTTGTCTGGAAAGCTGACTGCCGTACTCAGACAGGTGCCCGCAAGTCTTGGATAGGGGTCGCATGCATGATCTGTCCTTAGGCCCATTCGTGAGTATGGGCTCCAGGGGGTTTCTGACAAGGAAGGACCTGGGTTTTAGTCTCACTTTGAACGGCGTATAGTCGCGTTCTAGAAAAGGCCCTTTACTCACATTGTCTCACCGTACTCAGATTTAAAAGTGTACCTGACTTTTAACAGCAAAAATAATTGTAATATTGCCTAACAGGCATCATTTCTCGTGCTACAAGTTAAGTGATGCTGTTGGCTAGGGATCTCATGTAAAATACTTTGAAAACGTTTCGTGGATATAGATTACTCAAGTGTTTTGAGATGTTTTTTCTTGAACCTAAAATCTAATGCTACCACTACTGTTATGGTCTTACCAAGAGGAAATCCAATCCACTATGCTCATTTTGCGGTGCCGCAGTGCGCACGACTCATAGATTATATCAGTTTTCATTTTAATTACTATTAATAGTGAGATACTGATTCATACATGAGTCGGCTGGGGTTAAGTATGGTGTCAGCATTTGCAAAATCACAGTTGCCCATTACGTCAGAAACCAAGATCATTATTTGAACTTGAGCTTTTTATAAAGTGCAATATCCACTAAACGTGCTCAAAGCGCTTTACAAAGGGTTCCGCACCAACATCAACACGTAAAATGTAGAACGAAACATGACACCGGTTAGGCGAGATTACATTTCATTTTTTCCCTGTTAACGACCAGGTACTCATTTTACACCTGAATACATGGGAGAGAATGTGAGTCAAGAGACGTTTCCAATGACTCACTGAGCGATCTCGAACCCAGGACCATCCGATCCGAAAGCTAATGTCATACCACAAGACCACATAGCGGCAAATTATCGCTTTTCTTTGTCCCAAAGCAACCCAGGCCTTTATAATGAAATGAAATTGAAAGCTGTACAAACACGTTTTTAAATGTGTCCAATGTTGAACCAAAACTGTCAAACCTGAACTTATCTTCCTACTGATTCCAGTCTTTCTTACAGGTGAACATTTATAAAGTCATCATTTGACAAACTTTGGGATTCAGATAGCTCAGTTGGTAGAGCACTCGCTTCACACGCAAAGGGTCCGGGATCGATCCGGGATGCAGTCGAGATTTTGTTTCTGAACCCCCTGTCCACCCACCAGTGAAGGAGTAGCTGACTCTTTCATATTTGGCGGAAAGTATTTTGCGATAGACTAGCGTCCAATCCAAAGGATAGCAAGCAATCGCCATTGTCCGTTTCACGATATAGAAACCGGGATAAACTCCGGCTCCATGGGACGAATGGCTACATTTGAACAACTTGCGCATATATATTGCGCAATATCCACTAACGTGTCCCTATCGAACAACACTTAAACGCGTAGGACGAGGCATGCCGCCTGTGAGGAAATATTACATTCTTTACTTATTACAAACACAGAGCTATTAAAGGCCTGCTGCCCATTATTTCTTACAAAGACAGAGCTGTTAATGGCCGGGTACCCATTTATTCTTACAAAGACAGGTACTCATTATACATCTGAGACGGCGAGGGCATGTGTGAATAACTAAAAAAGCGAGACTCGAACCCTGGACCCCCCATCCGAAGAATAGCGGAAGAGTAGCGTCCCTTGATTGGATGTCATTGGCGGAGAAGTTATTACAGAGAGAACGTCAACATGTTTTTGCGCATGCGTCTCTCGTCCTCGCTTCCGGTGAAACCGCGCTGTTAGTTAAATAGTTTGTCAGCGATCTTTGTTTTATCGAACCGTGTGTTTAATTCTAAATATTGTTTTCTCTCACCCCAATAACATTATATTTTAAAGCTTGATATTATTTTTCATTCTTTAATTCTTTTTCATAATTAGTGAAATCTCCTTATCCAAAGATATCCTCAGTTGAAAGTTATATAGGTTTTTAAATTTTGTGGTCTATACGTGCGAAAGTTTGGTTAGAACACCTTTAAAACTTCTGCTGTAGTACCTTTTAACATCGCCCTTCGCCGACTCCTTATTGACATTTTTGACTTATAATGGAAGATAAAAGACACATTAATTGTAATATTGGAAGAAGTAGTAGTAATAGAATAAGTACTAGAAGTAGAAGTAGTAGTAATAGTAGTAGTAGTAGTAGTAGTAGTAGTAGTAGTAGTAGTAGTAGTAGTAGTAGTAGTAGTAGTAGTAGTAGTAGTAGTATATTAGTTTGTAAGTAGTAGTAGTAGTAGTAGTAGTTAGTATAGTAGTAGTAGTAAGTAGTAGTAAGTAGTAGTAGTAGTATAGTAGTAGTAGTAGTATAGTAGTAGTAGTAGTAGTAGTAGTAGTAGTAGTAAATAGTAGTAGTAGTAGTAGTAGTAGTAGTAGTAGTATAGTAGTAGTAGTATAGTAGTAGTAGTGTAGTAGTAGTAGTAGTATAAGTAGTAGTGTAGTAGTAGTAGTAGTATGATATTAGTTATTAGTAGTGTAGTAGTAGTACCGTTCGATCTTTTTTTTGTATTACCTTCTCAAAGATTCGACCGCCGCCTATCACCTTGCCCATTCAACCCCCCCCCCCCCCCCGTGACTATTTCACCTCGCCCCCTTTACTACTACTACTACTACTACTACTACTACTACTACTACTACTACTACTACTACTACTACTACTATTATTATTATTATTATTATTATTATTATTATTATTATTATTATTATTATTATTATTATTATTATTACTCCTACTACTACGACTACTTCTAGTACTTTTATTTTATTTGTTTTCCAAGTTAATTTGTGTATTTTTCTGCTGACGAAGGGTTTGTACCCGAAACGTCCATTTTCTGTATCGTTCCATTCGTCTCCATTTGCACTCTTTCGTTAGTATTTTCACAATCAAAGGCAGCCCCTACCGTTTTCTACTATAACGGTAAATAACGCTGCAGAATCGAGCGGTCTTCCGTTATCATGACTAATAAAGGAAAATAAATTATTAACTTTCATTTATTATGGACATTTTTGTGTTATGTCTACTTCAAATTAAAGCACGCTTCGTCATTTTAAGGACGCCTAAGCTTCCTCCAGATGACCTTACTTGAAAGCGGCATGAGACACTTCACCGGAAGCAAGGATGAGAAAGACGCATGCGCAAAATCATATTGACGTTCTCTCTGTAAGGGCATGTTTTGTAGACAAACCAACTACAAGCAATGCGCTCCAAATTCAAAAATTTATCATTCATATTTCTGTACAAAAATGCATATTATAATCAACGTAGATCTTTTATTTAGTTTTCTCCATTATGAAATGTTAACAAAATATGATGTAGACTCAAGGAATTTACCCAATGGAAACCGTACGGTGCTCTGATAGCGGTACGGATGACCCGATCCCTGCGTTTATCGCAGATGATTTTTGCCCACATACGGGGAGATATTTTTTTGAGGCGATCGGCGATCGGGGGCGTGGCAGTATAAAAAAGTGGACAATTTTTTTCGGATTTTCGCTGTTTTCACTTCGGATTCGTGATCAGCGTCAAATTTACAATAGGTTTGATACTAAGAACTGTGTGTTTACTCCAAAAATTGGTGAAATTAGAAATAAATTTTAATTAATAGTGAGGTTATGTGGCCGACAGAACCGATCCCAGTTACTGTCTGTTATTCTATCTTTCGTCTTGCGCACAATAGTGATTACTTCTCACTAAATTATATCAATTAGACTGTTGAAGGAACGAAATTGACATCATTCCACTCTTTGTTATTGTATTAAGGCAGTCATTTTGGTAATTAGTTCTCACTAAATTATATCAATCAGACTTTTAACGTTCAAGGTTACTCGTAGTTTTGTGTGACGGTACGTTAGTTCCGACTGGTGGATGTTGTGAGCATTTTACCTAAACTCATAGCGTCAATAACCGTCCAAGATATTCGCATCATATGTAGCAATAGCTATAATAATCTAACATGTCGAGAGAGAGAGAGAGAGAGAGAGAGAGAGAGAGAGAGAGGGGGGGGGGGGAGAGAGAGAAGAGAAAGAGAGAAAAATTTACTTGCGCTATATATACCGCTATATTCAATAAAGGTGCTCAAATCACTTTATAAAGGTCTTTGGCCAACATAAAAACATGTTAGACGAGACATGACTGTTAAGCGATATTGCAATTGTTTCCCGACAGAGACGACGCTGTAAACAGCGAGGTACTCATTTTAACAGTGAACAAGGTGAGAGAATGCGAGTAAAGAGCCTTTTCCAAGGACTCAATTATGCGCCACTCAGAGCGGGACTCGAATCCAGTACCGTCCGATCCAAAGGAGAGTGTCATTTCACAAGATCACATGCATAGCCGCACAAAAAAGTGATGAGAGAATAGATTCATATGTATTGAAGGAGGAGAGAGCGGATGGAGTGAGTAAAGTTCTTGGATATTTATAGAAGGAACCAAATTGACGTCACTCATCTCATTGTTATTGTTTTTAGACACCCATTTTTATGATTAGTTCTCATTAAAATATATCAGACTATAACGTTCAAGGTTCCATGTAGATCTTTGGGCTGGAATGATATTTCTGGCTGGCGGACTTTGTGAGTATTTTAATTTAACACAGAGCATCAATAGAAGGAATGAATTTGACGTTAGTCAACCCGTTGTTATTGCTTTTAGACAGCATTTTATAATTAACTTATCACTAAGTTATATCAATCAGACAATGAACGTTCGCGTTTGCAGTTTTGTGTGTTAATATGTTATACCCCGATGGAGATGTCGTGAGTATTTTTCCAATACGCATAACATCAATACATTTGCAATCCGATTTAAGTTTAAAATCAACGTAGACCACGGAAATTTTTCCATTTTGTGGACAATAAAGATTTTTTATTTATCGTCATTATTATTATTATTATTTATTATTATTATTATTATTATTATTATTATTATTATTATATTATTATTATTATTATTATTATTATTATTATTATTATTATTATTATTATTATTATTATTATTATTATTATTATTATTATTATTATTATTATTATTATCATTATCATTATTATTATTATTATTATTATTTTATTATTATTATTATTATTATTATTATTATTATTATTATTATTATTATTATTTATTTATAAAACAAATTGACAGTGTTCCCGTGGCAGGTTAAACGGGTACTCCTCGGGACTACTCGCATTCGCACCCCCCCCCCCCCCCCACCACCACCACCAACACCACCACACACACGCACACAGCTCTTTTCTTTCTTTTTTTTTTTTTTTTTTTGGGGGGGGGGGGGCGTTGTTTGTAGATTATAATTCAAGGTTACAATGCCCACCCCTGCCATCACGTAGTCAAGGCTTTTTGGCATCTGCCAATCCCAAATGTCTGTGTCAAGGTCGACCGTCATGTCGCAGAAAAAAAAAAAAAAAAAAAACTGGCATATTATTATATCATTACATTGAAAATTATGAAAACTATTTTTTATTTTGTATGAAATCCTTTATAAGTTTTACAATGAACAAGAACGAAACTTTTGCCATCTACCTCTTCCTGGCGCAACATTTATAAAAATATTATTTAAAAAAATAATAACACAGCATTTATTTGGCGCAATATCCACGTGCTCAAAGCGCTTTACAAGGGGTCCCAAGGCAACAGCAATATTAGACTTGAAAGACGAGACATGACGCCTGTCAGGCGATGTGACATTTTTTTCCCAACAAAGACAACGAACGGCTATGTTCTCATTTTACACCTGAGTACGGTGAGAGAATGTGAGTAAAGAGCCTTGTCCAAGGACTCAACTCTGCGCCACTCAGAGCGGGTCTCGAAACCTGAACCTTCCGATCCGAAAGCGAGAGTCATACCACTTGATCCATCACAAAACAGGGAGGGGCACTTTTCTGTCGGCCACATAGCCTCAATATTAATTAAAATTTATTTCTAATTTCATCAATTTTTGGAGTAAAAACATAGTTCTTGGTATCAAACCTATTGTAAATTCGACGCTGATCATGAATCTGACGTCAAAACAGCGAAAATCCGAAAACAATTGTCCAATTTTTTTATACTGCCACGCCCCCGATCGCCGATCGCCTCGAAAAATATTAAGCAAAGCGGGCTTTGCGGGCGATCGACCGTACCTAGGTTTATCGGCCAGGTATTTGGCCACACACATTGCGTTTTCACCCCGGTTTGCCTGATCGGGATCTGAACCAGGATCATATCCGGGCGTGTATGGAGCCTTTATGGGGGGGGGCTGGCTAACCAACCAGCGGCCTCGATGAGAAAAATATCCGCCATTGAGACGTTGGCTGGGAATCGCGTTACTATAGTAAACAAGCGCTGATCGGCCGTTCATGAAAACAAGTTGCTGCTCACTCGTTTAACTCAAAATTATTCAAAACGATCTCTCTAAAATGATATAAATGTGACTTCTTAAGGTTTTCTTCACGGTCAAAACCACACAACATTCTATTAATGATTACGTCCGAGGCAAAAAGGAATATTGACAGGTCGACCGAGAGTTGAACTCGTGAGACGACAAACATCAATGCGAAGTGTAGCGAGAGTCAAGCTATTGTTTGTCTTGTCCTGTTCTATATAGAGAAAGGGATAAATAGTATAGCCTCGTGTGTGAGTGGTTGCGCGTCATAGTCATGTTTTTAAATTGTTTCTGTTGTTTATGTGTGTAGTGATGACTCTCTCACACTCAATTTCAATGCCGAAAGAGGAATTCCCGCACACAAGAAAGGGGAATTGGGGTGGTATTTGGCATACATATTGTATAGTATCTAGTTCTAAATAGATAACTGATTAGAATTATATTATGATATATAAACACAATGCCAAATACAATTCCGAAGTTTCCTTATTTCAAATGAAGTAAAGCTCCAAAACCTAATGGTAGTGATTATAGTACTGGTGTTAGTGAGGTGATGTGGTGTTGGTGGTGGTTGTAGTTGTAGTAGTAATAGTGATGATGATGTGGTGGTGGTGATGATTGTAGTTGTAGTAGTAGTGGTAGTGATGATGATGTGGTGGTGGTTGTAGTTGTAGTAGTAGTGGTAATGGTAATGATATGGTGGTGGTGGTGGTTGTAGTAGTAGTAGTGGTCGTGATGATGATGTGGTGGTGGTGTTTGTAGTAGTAGTGGTAATGATGCAGCTATGTGGTCTCGTAGTATGACACTCGCTTTCGGATCGGAAGGTCCTGGGTTCGAGCCTCGCGCTCGGCGCATAGTTGAGTCCTTGGAAAAGGCTCTTTACTCACATTATCTCACCGTACTCAGGTGTAAAATGAGTACCTGGCCGTTAACAGAGTTGTCTTTGTCCGAAAAATTGTAATATCGCCTAACAGGCGTCATGTCCCGTCCTACATGTTAAATGTTGACCAGGGACCCCCTGTAAAGCGCTTTGAGCACATTTAGTAGATATTGCACTATATAAAGCCCAATTTAAAAAAAAATATATTTCAATGATGATGATATGGTGGTGGTGGTTGCAGTAGTAGTAGTGGTAGTGATGATAATGTGGTGGTGGTTGTAGTTGTAGTAGTAGTGATAGTGATGATGATGTGGTGGTGGTTGTAGTAGTAGTGGTAGTGATGACGATGTGGTTGTGGTGGTTGTAGTAGTAGTTGTAATGGTGATGATATGGTGGTAGTGGTGGTTGCAGTAGTAGTGGTAGTGATGACGATGTGGTTGTGGTGGTTGTAGTAGTAGTGATATGGTGGTAATGATATGGTGGTAGTGGTGGTTGTAGTAGTAGTGGTAATGGTAATGATATGGTGGTGGTTGTAGTAGTAGTGGTCGTGATGACGATGTGGTTGTGGTGGTTGTAGTAGTAGTGGTAGTGATGATTATGTGCTGGTGGTGGTGCAGTAGTGGTAGTGATAATGATGTGGTGCTGGTGGTTGTGGTAGTAGTGGTAGTGATGCTATTGTGGTGGTGGTTGTAGTAGTTGAGGTAGTGATGATGTGGTGGTGGTTGTAGTAGTAGTGGTGGTGGTGGTTGTGGTAGTAGTGGTAATGATGATGATATGGTGGTGGTGGTTGCAGTAGTAGTGGTAGTGATGACGATGTGGTTGTGGTGATTGTAGTAGTAGTGGTAGTGATAATGATGTGGGGCTGGTGGTTGTAGTAGTAGATGATGTGGTGGTTGGAAAACACATTACAGGTTATTATAATACATGATTACACACATTCTCTAACTTCATTTTTTGACAGCTTCGTTGTGCCATAAATATACGCAACAGTTCTGAAACATTTTATTGTGGATTTGATATTGTTTGTTGTTTTTCTTGTGTCGTTATGTTGACATAGAGACCGAATGAATGGTAATTACTACATTCTCAGCCAACAATAAAATGGCGCTGAATGCTTTCATTGGTGGACACTTTTTAGGCTTCGTACGTATTCTCATTCGTTTAATTCTATGTGTAGACTACAAATAAAAAATAAAAAATGAAAAATAATACAATACGATGAGACAACCCTTCCTAAACTTACTGAACTTCCCGCTAATGATTGGTACTAATAATGGCGACAGCGTCTGTCGGTTGTCAAGACGCGACTTCCAACAAATGGGCGCTACTCTTAAATCTGTTTAAAAATCTCATTCCCTAAACAGCGCAATATCCACTAAATGTGCTTAAAAAGGGGCCCCTGGTCAACAGCAACACATAACATTTTGGACGGGACATGACGCCTGTCAGTTGATATTACAATTTTATTTTAACAGGGACAACTCTGTTAACGGCCAGGTACTCATTTTACACTTCAAAAGAGTTTTAAACCAGAAGAGTAGAAATTGTGACATCACAACATCTGCTTTTCAATTTTTAAAATATATTCTAGAACTGTTAACTTTCTGACACTACAGAGTGACCTACCGAAAAACCGTAACCTCGAGATCAGAGTTTTTCTATCACTGTCACCCATCCTTCCATTGACCACGCTCAACATTGCTTAAGTGTATTACAAGGCATGACATCTTAAGGCTGAGCTACTGAGGCCAATTCAATAAATGACACCCAAATGTCATGATTCGACAAGTACGATGTAAAACCCAATAAAATTTTATGGCATTCTACTCTATTGGGAAGTAAAAAAGAGGAACAAAGATATCTTTTGTTATACAAAAATGAATATTGTACACTCGTAACCGTAACGTTTCGCGTTCAAACCACTTCTTCAGCCAACAACAACATAAAACAATGATAACAAATACATTTTGGTGTTTTCATTGTTATTTGCTATTAGACTTAAGAAGCGTTTGACCCGAAACGTTCCTTGTTTGATATTTTATTTTTTTTGGAAGCTGTTATATTCATTTTTGTTTATTCCTTTTTAGTCCACAGCTTCTGACGGCTTAGTATCACAAAAATTGTATATTGAAAGCTTTTGACGGCTTAGTATCACAAAAATTGTATATTGAAAGCTTCTGACGGCTTAGTATCACAAAAATTGTATATTGAAAGCTTTTGACGGCTTAGTATCACAAAAATTGTATATTAAAAGCTTTTGACGGCTTAGTATCACAAAAATTGTATATTGAAAGCTTTTGACGGCTTAGTATCACAAAAATTGTATATTGAAAGCTTCTGACGGCTTAGTATCACAAAAATTGTATATTGAAAGCTTTTGACGGCTTAGTATCACAAAAATTGTATATTAAAAGCTTTTGACGGCTTAGTATCACAAAAATTGTATATTGAAAGCTTCTGACGGCTTAGTATCACAAAAATTGTATATTGAAAGCTTCTGACGGCTTAGTATCACAAAAATTGTATATTGAAAGCTTCTGACGGCTTAGTATCACAAAAATTGTATATTAAAAGCTTTTGACGGCTTAGTATCACAAAAATTGTATATTGAAAGCTTCTGACGGCTTAGTATCACAAAAATTGTATATTGAAAGCTTTTGACGGCTTAGTATCACAAAAATTGTATATTGAAAGCTTTTGACGGCTTAGTATCACAAAAATTGTATATTGAAAGCTTTTGACGGCTTAGTATCACAAAAATTGTATATTAAAAGCTTTTGACGGCTTAGTATCACAAAAATTGTATATTGAAAGCTTTTGACGGCTTAGTATCACAAAAATTGTATATTGAAAGCTTCTGACGGCTTAGTATCACAAAAATTGTATATTGAAAGCTTTTGACGGCTTAGTATCACAAAAATTGTATATTGAAAGCTTCTGACGGCTTAGTATCACAAAAATTGTATATTGAAAGCTTTTGACGGCTTAGTATCACAAAAATTGTATATTGAAAGCTTCTGACGGCTTAGTATCACAAAAATTGTATATTGAAAGCTTCTGACGGCTTAGTATCACAAAAATTGTATATTGAAAGCTTTTGACGGCTTAGTATCACAAAAATTGTATATTGAAAGCTTTTGACGGCTTAGTATCACAAAAATTGTATATTGAAAGCTTTTGACGGCTTAGTATCACAAAAATTGTATATTGAAAGCTTCTGACGGCTTAGTATCACAAAAATTGTATATTGAAAGCTTTTGACGGCTTAGTATCACAAAATTGTATATTGAAAGCTTTTGACGGCTTAGTATCACAAAAATTGTATATTGAAAGCTTCTGACGGCTTAGTATCACAAAAATTGTATATTGAAAGCTTTTGACGGCTTAGTATCACAAAAATTGTATATTGAAAGCTTTTGACGGCTTAGTATCACAAAAATTGTATATTGAAAGCTTTTGACGGCTTAGTATCAGAAAAATTGTATATTGAAAGCTTCTGACGGCTTAGTATCACAAAAATTGTATATTGAAAGCTTTTGACGGCTTAGTATCACAAAAATTGTATATTGAAAGCTTCTGACGGCTTAGTATCACAAAAATTGTATATTGAAAGCTTCTGACGGCTTAGTATCACAAAAATTGTATATTGAAACTTTTGACGGCTTAGTATCACAAAAATTGTATATTGAAAGCTTTTGACGGCTTAGTATCACAAAAATTGTATATTGAAAGCTTTTGACGGCTTAGTATCACAAAAATTGTATATTGAAAGCTTCTGACGGCTTAGTATCACAAAAATTGTATATTGAAAGCTTTTGACGGCTTAGTATCACAAAATTGTATATTGAAAGCTTTTGACGGCTTAGTATCACAAAAATTGTATATTGAAAGCTTCTGACGGCTTAGTATCACAAAAATTGTATATTGAAAGCTTTTGAATCACAAAAATTGTATATTGAAAGCTTTTGACGGCTTAGTATCACAAAAATTGTATATTGAAAGCTTCTGACGGCTTAGTATCACAAAAATTGTATATTGAAAGCTTCTGACGGCTTAGTATCACAAAAATTGTATATTGAAAGCTTTTGACGGCTTAGTATCACAAAAATTGTATATTGAAAGCTTCTGACGGCTTAGTATCACAAAAATTGTATATTGAAAGCTTCTGACGGCTTAGTATCACAAAAATTGTATATTGAAAGCTTTTGACGGCTTAGTATCACAAAAATTGTATATTGAAAGCTTCTGACGGCTTAGTATCACAAAAATTGTATATTGAAAGCTTCTGACGGCTTAGTATCACAAAAATTGTATATTGAAAGCTTCTGACGGCTTAGTATCACAAAAATTGTATATTGAAAGCTTTTGACATCGTTCTGGCAATACAATACACAGCAAAGGCCTACTTATCTGTATAACACCAATACTGCTGTACTCTGGAAAAATCCATATTCTAAAATTTGGCCAGCGAACTCGTCCTTTAAATATCAATCGATTTAAATGACCGTCGTCTTGGCATCATAAAAAACCCAAACCTGGGACGTAGCGAAGTGCCATGTCAAAATACTTGTTCCTATCTCTTAGGAAGTGTAAAACTACCCTCCCGGAGGACTGCATAAATACCTTGTGTAAATGAGAGGGGGGGGGGAGCAATTTGACCTTCTTCTTCTTCTTCTTCTTCTTCTTCTTCTTCTTCTTCTTCTTCTTCTTCTTCTTCTTCTTCTTCTTCTTCGGGTTGAGGCAGCCAGTGCCATCTTGTTGACGATTAATGCTGCTCTGTAGTCTACATTAATTGGTAGACGGACAAGACGTTTTTGAAAGCTTCTATGTTAGGCACGCAGAAAATTTCTCGATCTCAGACCCTTGGCGTGTGAAGCCAGTGTTCTTTCAATCGAGCTATCTGGACCCCCAACAACCAGAGTAAGAGAAGATAAACAGAATTTGACTGAAAAGCCTGCAGGGAAAAATCCAATTCTCAAGTCTGACCATGGAGGAGATTTGATCCTTTAAAAAAATTGAGCTTTTATAAAGCGATATATCCACTAAATGTGCTCAATGCGCTTTACAAGGGCTCCTTGGTCAACAGCAACATTTAACATGTAGGACGGGACATGACGCTTGTTAGGCGATGTTACAATTTTTTCGGACAGAGACAACGCTGTTAACGGCCAGGTATTCATTTTACACCTGAGTATGGTGAGAGAATGTAAGTAAAGAGCCTTCTCCAATCAACTATGCATCGAGCGAGGCTCGAACCCATGACCTTCCGATCCGAAAGCGAGTTCATACCACTAGACCACATAGCCGCCCTATTTAAGGACGGAAGGTTACCTTGACATTGTGCTGGTTTGAAGCGTTAGGTCATTCATGTTCATTAGACTAGTTCAAAAAGGCGACTGACAGATGACTTGCTCAGAATGAAAAAAGAAATCGGTTCCATTTGGCCTGCCAGGGGATATAGCGAATTATGCATGGGGTATCCTTGAAAATGTTGCATATAAAATGTTTATAATTTGATGAATATAATAAGTAGATCCAAAAATGCAATCACACAATAAAATATTGACGCTATGCATGTAGATAAAATACTCACAACATAATATATCAAGTCACAAAACTGTGTAACCTTGAACGATTATAGTTTGAATGATAGATTTTAGACCAAAATAGCTGTCAAAAAAATTTAAAAAAATGAGTGAGTGATGTCAATTTCATTACTTCTATAAAGGAGAGACATTGACATCACTCAACTCTTTGTCATTCATTTAGCCAGCCATTTTATGGGTGTTATCAATACGAATAACTCCTTGGCGCTATGAATCTATAGGGAAAAACAAAATTATTATGACTTCTATAATAACACTTACATGAATGATTTATCGACAATTGAAGTATGTTATTTACAAGTTCGACAATTCCGAATTGTTATAATATCAATGCAACAATGTAAAACATAACCCTCAACCTGACGTGTACTTATTTGCAGGTCTGATAACCCAATTTATTATTGGCTCATTGTTGTAATGGAAATCACACAAAAGTGTCGCAAAAATTGTCCATAACAACGATGTAAATCTAGGTCCATGATTGCATTCGGTAGAAGATGATGAAGAGAAAGAAGAATCCCATGTAAAAAGCTTTGAGTTCATTTTGTGGCTATTACTAGGGCCGGCGGGGGGGGGGGGTGATAATTTGTGTTGTTGCTCTTTGGTCTTTTTATCTATTTCCTCGTTAGATTTTTCCACGTTTACATAATATATTGTTTCTGTTTGTTCTGTTTTTTGGGGTTTTTTTTTACCCCTTTTTAATTTGTTTTATTTTCCTACTTACTTTCTTTTATTCTGGTCATAAATATAAGACATGACAACGTATGACGGATAAGACATAAATGTCATTGGGCCATCCAGATTGTAAAATAATATGTAAACTACCCAAATATGAAAAAACACGTTTTTCTAAATTTGACTAAAAAAATAAAAAACCAACTCGCCCATCAAATAACGATCTGTTGCAAGGACGCCCATTTTGTGAAAAACTCAAAACCCCTGGAATTCCTTCAAGTACCAAATACCAGATTTCAGAGTTTGTAACAAGATGAGGATAATTTTAATTGATCGATATATTAAGGGCGAGTTTTCTGGTTAAAATTTTAAATATAAGATTTTTTTCCCGAGTACGGCAATAAACATAAACGGAATCTAATGTAGTCTATGGAAAATAAAGCAAAACAGCAATCCAAACAGTGAATGGAGAGAGACGCAAGCGGCAATGAAATATGCGGGGGAAGAAAGTGCAGGCTCTATTAATACAACTAAGAACAAACCAAATCGAACGCCTAACATCGCTATTAACGATCTATCGCGGCAACAAAAAGAACTTAGGATCAGGATACAAAACACGAAAGACTCAGAAGAAATAATAAACCTGAAAACGGAACAAAACAAAATACTGCATTCAATTCGATCACTTACAATAAAACACAGAAACGAGGAATTAGACAAAAAAGTGGAAAGACATAGAAAAGTCCAAAAATAACGCATCGTCTATGTTCAAAGCGACGAAATCTCTGAACCGAAAACCATTCGAGAACCCAAAACTACAGGATAAATTTGGCAAACAGACAACAAATCCCAACGATATCCTTGACATTGTAACTGACCACTTCCAGCAGAAATTTCACAAACAAGTCTCACAAATATCACCCTTCTCAGGAAACCCTAGAGACCTAAACAACCGCATCACAACAACTGAAGTTAGAAATAGCATAAAGTGCCTAAACAATAACAGATCCCTAGGCGAAGATGAAATTCCCGCTGAATTGCTGAAATGCGGTACCTTCTCCCTGGATCTGAGCATTGCAAACATAATGAACAAAACATTCTCAACGCACAAAGACTGGGACATAAACAGCGGTGTCCTAATTACAATACAAAAACCAGGAAAAACGAAAGGACCCGTAAACAACCTGCGCCCAATAACATTACTGAATACCAAAAGAAAAATACTGTCAACTATTGTCCTTAACAGAATTAGACCGAAAATAGAAAAATATCTATCACATAGCCAAAGCGGGTTTCGCCAAGACCGAAGCACATCGGACGTTGTATGGACACATAAATGATTGGCAGCAAAGGCACTCAAAGAAAATATATCCATAACAAAAACCGGAATCGATATGTCCGCAGCCTTTGATACGATCGACAGAGGAAAACTTTTGGAGATATTAACAGACATAGTAGACGAAGACGAGCTCCGAATAATCCGATTTCTCCTCAGCAACACAAAGATACAACCAAGGATATACGGGGCCACAAAACAGACGCAGTTCGAAAGTAACATCGGGACCCCCAAGGAGATAGTCTGAGCCCGATTCTGTTCACAATATACTTAGAACACGCTCTGAAAGAAGTTCGAAAAGTCATTCCAAAACCAACGACTCATATTGAGAATGCAATCCCTAGAGAAATCGCCTATGCAGATGATGTCGATTTTATTGGATCAACACCAGCAAATATAGACATCATACAAAATACCCTCATGAAATATAACCTCCAAGTCAATGCCAATAAAACCGAATTTACAACAATATCGAGGAACAAAGAGGAATGGAAAAGTACAAAGAAAGTCGGCTCACTAATTGGAGACACCGAGGATGTACAAAGAAGAAAACAGCTATCAAACGCCGCACTCAGCAAACTCACCAATGTATGGATTAGAGGTGACAAAATAAAGAGAAAAACCAAACTGAAACTGTACCGTGCTCTTGTAAAACCGGTACTTCTGTATAACTGCGGCACTTGGGCGTTGACAAAATCCGAAGAAGAACATCTGGATGCCTTCCATCGCACACAGCTAAGAAGGGTACTGGACATCAAATACCCAAAAAAGATCTCAAATGAATCACTCTATAAGATCACAAAAGAAAGACCAATCTCCCTTGACATTTTACCATAACGATGGCAACTTTTCGCTCACATACTACGCAGGGACAAAAACATACCAGCTAACCAAGCCATGTCGGGATACTTCCAAAAACACGGGAACCTTTTCAGAGGAAGACCGATCACAACACTCCCTGTGATCCTAAACAAAAACCTCACAACACTTGGACAAATCATTAGTCTCATAACGGCAGGGGACCTTGAAAATCTGAGAACCCTAGCAGAGGACCGGCAATATTGGAGACACCTCACACAGGAAATACTGGAAACAGCCAAGGCGACCCGATCTTTCGGTCGAGACGCGAAAGGCATGTAAGTATAAGTAAGTAGTAATGTATTTACAACTTGTACAATAACAAGGATATAATCCCTCTTTGGTTTGTTGTTGTAACCAGATTTTGTATATAAAGTCTGACTGGATTCTGTGAAGGTTGCAGTTTGACAGCCAACACCCAAGTCTGACTACTATATTTGGTAAGGGTTTTGTAGCCAATTATAGAGAGAACGAAGTTGACGTCACTCGGGTCTTTGTTATTTGTTTTTTACCATCCACGTTTATGAGTAATTCTCACTAAACTGTATTAACCAGACTATAAAAGTTCAAGGTTACGCATAGTTTTGTGTGTTGGCCCTTTATAGTTGTGAGATTCTTATCCAAGCGCATACTATCTAATAATACTTACAGACCTGCCTACAACTGCCTACAACTACGAAACAATCGTAAAAAAGAATTTTTGCCTTCAACAGCGGAAATGAATAAACATTTTTGATTCAATATAATGAGTTAAAAAGAAAATTTTACAAATTCAGGGTTTTGAAAGCATATTTAATACTGCTAAGGGTAAAATATCAATTTGTAAAGTTAACCCCGTCTTTACCACCTATAGCAAAATCGTCACATTTGTTACGATGCAGCCAACATTTTTGTCATTCTAATTTCTTTTGTACTTCATTATATTTGAACAAAAATGTTTGCTATAGTTGAAGAGTTCGTTTGGAAAATCGGAAAATGGCTGGTAAGGAGAGAGTTAATTATAGTTACTTCTATTTCTTCACTCTGCAAACTACGAATTTTAAACATTTCAAGTTGACATGTCTGACTCATGGCCCATGGCCTCAAGGCGTTATCACTAAGGTGTTAACTATGCGGCTATGCGGTCTAGTGGTATGACACTCGCTTTCAATTCGGAAGGTCCTGGATTCGAGCCTTGTTCGGAGCATAGTTGAGTCCTTGGAGAAGACTCTTTACTCACATTCTCTCACCGTACTCAGATGTATCTGGCAGTTAACAACGTCGTCCAAAAAACTTCCCTTTGAAAACTACGAATTTCAAACATTTCAAGTAGGCACGTCTGATTCATGGCGCATGGCTTCAAGGCGATATCACTAAGGTGTTAACTACATAATAAAATGTGATGTTTTCAGTTTTCAGATAGAAATAAAAAAGGAAAGTGAACTATCTAGATTTTGTCACTATTAATTTTGTCTTTTTTGTCTTTATTAACACGTATAAAATCATCCAATCAAGCTTTGTTGATGTTATGCTATTAGGTAAAATACTCATAACACCCGCCAGTCGATATAACGCTACAACACACATAATTGTGTGTATGTGTTCTTGAAAGTATAATCTGATTGATAGAATTTAGTGATAAGTAATCACCAAAATGGCTGTCCTAAACCAATAACAAAGAGCTGAGTGACGTCAATTTCGTCCTTTCTATAGATAGTATTAAGTTGACGTCACTCAGTCTTTGTTATTGCTTTTGCCATCCGCGTTTATGAGTAATTCTCACTAAAGCGTATTAACCAGACTATAAACGTTTAAAGTTACACATAATTTTGTGTGTTGTTCCGTTATATTTCCTGATGGCAATGTTTTGAGCTTCTAAGCCAAGCGCATTCTATCTATAGATTTTACTAAAATATCATTATAATATCATATCCACATCTAGAATATATAATACCCTTTTGAGATGTTGAATCACATATTCCAGGTCTGATAACCGAACACAATTAAGGGCTTGATTTATCATTGTTGTGTGGCTATGTGGTCTAGTGGTATGATACTCGCCTTCCGATCGAGGGATCCTGGGTTCGAGTCCCTCTGGGAGCAGCACATTGTTGAGTCTTTGGAAAAGGCTTTTCACTCACATTCTCTCACTGTACTCAAATGTAATGTGAGTACTTGACCGTGAACAACTTTGTTTGGGGCAGCGTGGCTCAGCGGTACGGTCTTTGATTCGTACCCGAAATGTACAGAGTTCAATCACCTGCCGCTGCCCTGTGTGGCCTTGAGTAAGTCACCTCATCCTAACCCACTTTGCGGCGATGCTCTGCGGATTACGCCTGTGTTATTTCAGTTTTCCCTTGGATTATACCCTAACGACAAATTTACCCTTGGGGATGAATAAAGGGAATTTTATTATTATTTTAAAAAATTTTATTTCTGTCTGGAATTTCTGCAATATCGCCCAACAAGCGTCATGTTTCGTTCTACACGTCCGGTGTTTCTGTTGGCTTGGGACTCCTTGTATACCACTTTGATGAAGTTAATTTATATTGCTCGATATACAAGCTCAAGTTTTTATTATTTTAGAAAAGGACAATATTTATCTTTCGTTGGTTAGAGAGTATTTTGACTACAACAATGAACCCAATAAAAAATTATGTTTATCCGACTCCACAAGATGATGACTTTCACAGTTTGTAAGTCAGACCCTGAGAGAAAATTATGAGTTTTAAAATTGACCTTTTATATGGGGCAATATCCACTAAACGTGCTCAAAGCGCTTTACAAAGGGTCCCTGACCAACAGCAACACGTGTAACGTGTAGAAAGGGGCATGAGGCGAAATTACATTTTATTTTCGAACAGAGACAACGCTGTTAACGGCCAGTTACTTATTTTACACATGAGTAAAGAGCCTTTTACAAGGACTCAACATTGCGCCAACCTGTGTTTTTTTTGGTTTCCAGTTGATGCTATTCCAAATATCACTATGAACTCCATAAGAATTATGTCTAAATTTAGTATTGCACCTTGAAATATAAAATTCAAATTTTTATCAATCATTTTTCTTTTCTTTATTTTTATCAAATCTAGCCAAGACTGCATCAATAAAATAATGGTGAAACAAAGTCTAAGGGTATTGGTGAGTTCATAGAGCCAATCGTTTTAACTAGTATGCTTTTCCAAAATACTAAAATATACATTAGATGTCTTTTAAAATATCAATCTTTCTAATAAAATTAACATTTAGTCATAATATGTTGACAAAGCTTGAATCTTTAAATTGAAAACAACAAGAGATGAAGTGAGTAGGAAAGTGCCAGAAGACAATAGAGAATAAAACCCAAATACCGGAGCATACGCAATGTCTCAATCGTTTCTATGTTACATGTTTGTGTTGTGAATATTGGCTTTTAAGCTTAAATGCTGGCCAACTAACTTCGCAGCGGTTGTGTGTGTTGGACCCGTGACCTCAAGTAGTCGGGAAGAGAGGGTTCTAATAATGACTAGGGTTAGAGACGATCTTTTTTGGTGATCGTGGATAGTTAATGCGGTAGAGTCACGCTCTCCCCGGCCAGGCGGAGATGTACCAGTATCGTCGTGGGTTCGAACCCCCATCGCCGCCGCGAAATTTTTATTCTCTATTGTCTTCTGGCACTACTCACTTCATCTCTTGTTGTTATCAACATAAGTGCCTGCTCCACTCACTTTTCTGAGTCTTTAATTTGAATGATTTATTATTCATTAAATTCAAAATTACCAATACAGGCATTTAATTTCACAAAGTGATAGCCTTACAAAAAAGGGACTGGGTTCTTCTAAATTTCGGACTCGGGTTTCTTTCCGACCACCCTGTACAGCCTTTGTTGAGTAAATGAGTGTGCCTGTTACATCTGGTGGAATGTGCATTGCAACCGATAGCGTCCTACCCAAAGAATGACAAGCAATTTGTACGGTCCACATAACGGTAGGAAAACCGCGATTAAACATCAGTTTTATGGGCCTATGAAATAGTACTTTTATTAATCTTTTTTTTCTCTCGATATTACGATAATATTAAAAACGGATTATGAGGGGGACAAGATGACCGAATCAACCGCCAACAGTCAACATATTATCACCTCCATGTGGAAACACCAAGGTCTATCATGAAAGATAGATGACGGCTTGGACCAGTTGACGTCAATGGCAATCGGACCTTAATAAAGCTTTACATTGTCACTTGAGGGAGACGGGCTCAAGTCCGGTTATTTTGGCATTTTGTTTTTTTTTAACATTTGATTCAGCCCATTTTGCTCATTTTGCGGCGCTGCACTGCGGTAACATAAATTGTGTTTTCTCTGTCTTTTCTGGATAACGATCTGAAAGAACAGCTCCCCATGAAGATGGATAATTCGAAGTTTATTTACGAGTTATTTATTATCTACAAAGTAGCCGAATCGTTAAATAAGGCATTGATCTGCGATCTGGAATGTCATGGGTACGAGCTTCGCTTCAGGCATTGGGGGGGGGGGGGGGGGGGTCCCCATGGGCAAGATTATTAACTCCCAGTTCACTCACTTAGGACAATATGGGTGATTCCTTTTGACATCTGGCATTTGTTTGATGGGTTATTTATTTACCTTAATGTAATGTCAATGTGACGTCATCAATGACGCCACGCGGGGGTACGTATTTTTTAAAAATTGGCATATTCATCTATCTATCTATCTATCTATCTATCTATCTATTATCTATCTATCTATCTATATATATATATATATATATATATATATATATCTATATATATATATATAATTATATATATATATATAGGGCGAGAGCCACGTTAAGCATGCACTGTGACCCGGAAGGTCCCGGGTTCGAGCCCCGCTTCAGGCACTTTCGTTTTTTTTCCTTGAGTAAGATTATCAACCTCCAGTTTGCTCACTTGGACAACATAGGTGATTCCTGTTGACATCTGACATCTTGTTTGATGAATTATCCATATTCCTTCGTGGAATGCCTAGGCGACGATGTCTAATGATGTCGTGGCGGAAAGGCATAATTAATTAATTATATATCCATGTGTTTCTTTTTATTCACAGTTAGCCGTAGCGGAAATGCTGTGCTTGTTTAGTCAATGTTTTGGGGCTGTACTGCCACAAGAAAGCCACGGTATGATAGTAAAAGAGATTTGATAAAGATAGAAATATAAACATATATATATATATATATATATATATATATATATATATATATATATATCGAGTTTACTTGAAAAAGGCAAAGGCCGAAACGTCGTTCGTTTTGTGTTGTTCCCAATTTATGAGTCACATTTACTCTTTTTATCTTTCTATGCTCAAGAAGCCTAACAATTTTCATATATTTACCCAGAAGTTTTTTATAATTGGAATTAGCAATAAATCCGCCAAACTGGCACCAAATTTTGAGGTTTCTAAAGACTATAATATAGTCCACTGTACAGAAACTCTGCATTAATTACTCCAAATGCATCGTTTCTCCGTGTAACTATTGTGTTTGTCTTATCATATCGGGAACAAATGTGTGTTGTCAAAAAACTAGTTCCAATCTCATTGAAAGTGCAGAACCACTCTTCCGGAGAATAGGACTAAACCTTGTCTATTTGATCTTTAGTTTTGGAGTGATGGCATCTTATTTTCTAGTCTAAATACATACCGGTCGTCAATAAAGTTCATACACACTTTCTTTGTTACGTCCCATTACCCTTAGATTCTGCCTTAATTGGGCAGCGTGGCTCATTGGTACGGTCTTTGCTTCGCACAGGAGGTACCGAATTCGATCACCCGCCGCTGCGCTGTGTGGCCTTGAGCAAGTCACCTCGCCCTTGCTCACTTTGCGGCGCTGTACTGCGGCTAACGCTAGGGTTATTCCAGTCTTCCATTGGAATAGACCCTAAAGACAAATTTCCCCCATGGGGATGAATAAAGGGAGTTATATATATATATATATATATATATATATATATATATATATATATATATATATATTTATATATAGTATATAAGTCCAGCTAATAAAATACGTAGTTATGCCACCTTATGATTCGATATGTAACCCAGGCATTATTAGTCTTCCGGAGGTCTGGTTATATATACACTTCCAATGATTTTGAAACCGGAAATGTTGAAGGTGCGACGTCAAGACATTTCCCCCCTATTCCTCACCTGTTTTATTTTTATTTTCTCAGATGACGACACAGGATTTGTTACCATTGATCAGATGATTTCAAACGCAGAGAAAAATTGTAAGTAAACTATTTGAAGAATCCTTTACTTTGAAAGGGGGTCCAGATAGCTCAGTTATGTCTGCAGAGCACTCGCTCAATACGCAAAAGGACAAATCTCGATTCGCATGCAGTCGAGAATTTTGACTCTCCCCCCCCCCCCCTCCCACCCAGCAGTGAATGGGTCTCTTACATTTGGCGAAAAGTAATTTTAGATAGACTAGCGTCCTATCCAAAGGGTAGTAGATAATTGCTATTGTCCGTTTCACGCCATAGAAACCGGGATAAACTCCCGTTCCATGTTCCCAATGGCTCTGAAGGACTACTTTACTTTTTTTTTTTTAAGTGAGAATTGATCTAACGCAACGCAATTGCCACCAAACGTCGCTCAGAGCGCATTACAATATACAACATCAACAGTCGACATGCAGGATGACACATGACGTCTGTTGGGCAGTAAGTATTACAATAGGATTCAATAGTCACGTCGCCTAACAAGGAGAAGCTTGGTTCTAAACAAAGAAAATCGGTACTTTTTATTCTTCATGCTGGCCAGAACTTTTTCACATGTCATGTGATCAGAATGTATAAAATTCAAAACATGATCAGATTTATGTTTTTCTCATCTGGATACACTATTTCATAAGGGCGTTCGCCATTGTTCTGATAGTTTAGAACCAGTTACTAAGTTACTCACCGTCATTACCGAGGAAGTGACGTCACGACTGTTGAAGCGTATTATATTTTTATTCCGACAGGGACAACGCTGTTACCGACAATGCATACCTGGACCTGAGTACGGTGAGAAAATGTGAATAAAGAGCCTTTTCCAAGGACTCAACTCTGCGCCGCTCGCAGAGAGCGGGACTCGAACCCCTTGGACCCTCTGGTCCGAAGGGGAGTTTCAAACCACTAGACCACATATCCATTGTCCCATAACTTCAACATTTCATTTTATTCACTTAAAGCGATATTGTTTCATTCTACAATGTTAAGGGGGGGGGGGGGGGGCGACACTAAAGGGTCATTTTTTTTATTTGATGAAATATCCTAAACTTTTATGCACAGTCATAATGTATATGTTTGGGAAGGATGATTGCATATAATGTTTTTCGAAAAAAGTTGCCCGTTGCCATGGAAACGACGCCATATTGGAAAATAAACAAACACATCTTAAAAAGTCAAAGGCTTTTTTGTTTATCAACCGGTTGCCATAATATTTTGGCCAGAGGTAGAAAAAAGGAAAATAAAGAGGCTCTAGAAGCCCGATTTTTAATTTTTTAAGTTCAAAGTTATTACTCGATTATTCCCCTTAAAAAAGTTACATAATTTGAAATTACTCATAAAATTATTTTTTTCTCCAAAAATACTGGCTCCTAGAGGACCTGCGTATTTGTATGACACTCATTTGTAGAAAGTTTGAAGAAGATTGGTTGAAAACTGAGGGAGGAGACGAAAATTGCAGTTTTGAGAAAAACACATTTAAAAGTCAAAGTAAAAAAGTTTAGGGAAAAACTCTCCTCTCGCTCTCTGATTGGATTGTGACCACAAGACATAATTAAGAACAAAGTGATTGGTTGTTGAAGATAGAGGAGAGTTTTTACTTTTCATTGATATGGTTTTGCCTTTACTTAGTTATAAAGACTATTTGATATTCTTTCATGAACTCAGTCCACTGAAACTAAAAATGGGCAGGATTTAACCATACCATGGGTCACAAAAGTAGCAAAAAATGAAGATAAAGTTCTCATGCAATTTATATGTAGACAAATGGTCACATGACAACATCCCACCAAAATCTAATTTTTAGCAAACTGGGTCAAAATTCATCATTTTTAATGTCGCTCCCCCACTTAGAGCAGCTGGCCCCCTAGTCGGAAGTTCCTAGGTTCGAGTCCGCTCTGAGCGGTGCATTGCTGAATCCTTGGAAAAGGCTATTCACTCACATTCTCTCACCGTATTGACCGTTGTCTCTGTCTCAAAAAAAATAGTTGTATCGCCTAACAGGCGTCATAATGTCTCATTCTACATTTCAGTATTGCTGTTGGTAAAGAATCCCTTGTAAAGCGCTTTGAGCACGTTTGGTGTACATTGCTCTATAGAAACGCTCAAGTTTGTTTGTTTTTTGTTCTTTTTTGTTTTTGTTGTTTTTGATGTTTTGTTTTTTCTTTTGTTTTTGGGGGATTTTTCATAATACCACAAAAACCAGAAAAAAAAACTCCAAAGTGTGCAGCTATGTGGTCTTGCGGTATGATACTCAATTTCGGCGCATTGTTGAGTCCTTGCTCATTGCTCGCATTCTCTCACTGTACTCAGGTGTAAAATGAGTACCCAGCCGTTAACAGCGTCGTCTCTGTCGGGAAAAAAATGTAATATCGCATAACATGCGTCATGTCTTGTTCTATATGTTACGTGTTGCTGTTTGTCAGGGACCCTTTGTAAAGCGCTTTGAGCACGTTTAGTGGACATCGCGCTATATAAAAGCTCAAGTTTACTTCTTAGCCTATCATTAATGGTCCTGAGAGGCTACTTTATAATATAGATACAGTGACACACACACACACACACACACACACACACACACACACATATATATGTATAATATATATATATATATATTATATATATATATTATATATATATATATATATATATATTATATATATATACAAAATATATATACATATGGGGCATCGTGGCTCGGCGGCACGTTCTTTGGTTCGTATTCGAAAAAAATACCTAGATCAAATAGCCGCTGCGCTGAGTAGCTTTGGGCAAATCACCTCGCCGTAGCTCAGTATGCTGTACTACACTGCGGCTAACGCCTGGATTATTCCAGTCTTCCTTTGAAATAGACCGTAAAGACGAATTTTCTAAGGGAAGAATAAAACGGTTTTGATCATAATTTTTACATAATTTATATGAACACAATTATTCCGTTTTATTATTCTACAGCCCAATACAGTGCAAACCCTCTCTATTTCTCCGAACACACACACACCTGGTGAGAAGGGAGTTAGACATGGTATTTTCCATGGAAGAGGTCATGGAAATGGATCACTTGTAAGTATAAAAACTACAGCTTTTATATAGGGAATGATATTAGCGGAAGAGTAGCGTCCCTTGATTGGACGTCACCCATAGTCTGTGACGTCACCGGCGGAAAAGTTATTAGAGAGAGAACGTCATGTTGGTTGTGCGCATGCGTCTCTCGTCCTGCGAGGTTTGATCCGCAGATCGTGAAAATCAGGACTTGAGAGGTTTGATCCACAGATCGTGAAAATCAGGGCTTCAGAGGTTTGATCCGCAGATCGTGAAAATCGGGGCTTCAGAGGTTTGATCCGCAGATCGTGAAAATCGGGACTTGAGAGGTTTGATCCACAGATCGTGAAAATCGGGACATCAGAGATTTGATCCGCAGATCGTGAAAATCGGGACTTGAAAGGTTTGATCCGCAGATCGTGAAAATCGGGACTTCAGAGGTTTGATCCACAGATCGTGAAAATCGGGACTTCAGGGGTTTGATCCACAGATCGTGAAAACGGGACTTGAGAGGTTTGATCCACAGATCGTGAAAATCGGGACTTCAGAGGTTTGATCCGCAGATCGTGAAAATCGGGACTTCAGAGGTTTGATCCGCAGATCGTGAAAATCGGGACTTGAGAGGTTTGATCCACAGATCGTGAAAATCGGGACTTGAGAGGTTTGATCCGCAGACCATCGATATAATAGTAGTAGTCTTTCAGAGTCCATTCGGCCCATGGAGCCGGAGTTTATCCTGATTTCTAAAACGTGAACCTCACAATAGCAATTACTTGCTACCCTCTTGAATAGGAAGCTAGTCTAACGCAAAATACTTTCTTCCAGATAAACAAAAAGCCAACTACCCAGTCACTGCTGGGTTGACAAGGAGTCAGATAAAAAATCTCGACTTTATCCGGGATCGATATGTGAGTCTCATTGCATTTAAAGCTAGTGCTCGACAAACGGAGCTACCAGGAAATCAATAAAACATATAAATTTAATCCTTTCCTTACCAGCCATATTCAGAATTGTTCAGAAAAGTGTCACACCCACCCAACACAAAAATAGTTTTTCTTACTCAAACAGAAAAGCAACAAATACATTATAAGCATAATATTGAGCAGCAGAATGAACTCTACAACACGTTTTTATAGCTAAAATAAAACATTTCTCTTTAGATTGTGTGATTTACGAAAGAAATCTGAATGATAAAAGTGCTGGTTGGATCGTAACCAATGTGACGATTTTCCTCTGGTTGGTAAGGAGAGGGTTTTCATTTTTACGATATATTTATAGCATCTGAACAAGCATTTGAACCACCCCGACAAAATGCCTTTTTTTAGGCGGTGGATCATTAAAAAAAATATTGAGCAATGCACAATGCGGATATCGGCTATTTTGATCTCAATAACAGTTACTTTGAACCACATGAATAATATGTTTCTTTTACTTGGCAAAGGGAACGCAAGAAGAGAACTGCCGCCATCAGACCCAATAAGAAAGAGAAGAGATGGCCGAACAGTACGGTCACCTATGAGATGGAATACGGCTCATTTAGTAAGTAAAAGTAGTAGTAGTAGGAGTAGTAGTAGTAGTAGTAGTAGTAGTAGTAGTAGTAGTAGTAGTAGTAGTAGTAGTAGTAGTAGTAGTAGTAGTAGTTATAGTAGTGGTAGTAGTAATAGTAGTAGTAGTAAGTAGTAGTAGTAGTAGTAGTAGTAGTAGTAGTAGTAGTAGTAGTAGTAGTAGTAGTAGTAGTAGTAGTAGTAGTAGTATTAGTTAGTAGTAATAGTAGTTGTAGTAGTAATAGTAGTAGTAAGTAGTAGTAGTAGTAGTAGTAGTAGTAGTAGTAGTAGTAGTAGTAGTAGTAGCAGTAGTTGTAGTAGTAATTTGTAGTAGTAGTAGTAGTAGTAGTAGTAGTAGTAGTAGTAGTAGTAGTAGTAGTAGTAGTAGTAGTAGTAGTAGTAGTAGTAGTAGTAGTAGTAGTTTTCTTTGTTGAAGCTCTAATATTCATGTTTGTATTTTACCTGTTAAAGGGGCCAATGTGCCCGATTAGTTAAGGCATTAGACTGTGACCCATTCAAGTCTCGCTTCATACACTTGAGTTTTTTGTTCCTTGACCAAAAATAGGATTCAATAGTCTGATGTCACGTCCGCCCAGCAACCAGCAGCTTGGTTCTAAAAAAAGAAAAACGGTACTTTTCATTCTTCATGCTGCCATGTGATCAGAATGTATAAACGTCAAAACATGATCATATTTATAATGGTTTTCTCCTCTGAATACACGTTTATGCTCTCGTGGAAGTATTTCATAAGGGCGTCCGTCATTCTTCCAATAGTTTAGAACCAGTTATTAAGTTACTATGCGTCATTACAAGGGAAGTGACGTCACGACTGTTGCACCCTATTTGACCACTTGGACAAAATGGGTGCTCATTGAAAGGTTGACACCAGAGGTTTGTTTCATGATTATTTATTACAGAGTATTCCTTCTTGGAATACTTGGGCGACGGCATCAGACTATACCTCCTGGAAAGGTGTGATTTGGATCTTTTCTAGTTTCTCCTAAGGGGTCCCAATAGTTCAGTTGCTAGAAAACTCGCTTCACACTCAAGAGATGCGAGATCGATCCCGGATGTAGTCTATATATTTTTTCTGACCTATCGGCTATTGGGTAGCTAGGTCTGTTAGGTATGACGGAAAGTAATTTCCAAAAGACAAGCGTCCTCTCCCAAATGTAGAACGCAGTAGCTTTTATCCATTTCACGTTGTAGAAACCGGGATAAACTCCGGCTCCATGGGCCCAATGACTCTTAAGAACTACTTTTTTCTTTTCCCCAGACCCAAGAGACGCCCATGAAATCACAAAGGCAATGAATGAAATCTCCCACTACACCTGTCTCCAATTCAAACAGGACCTCGGTGCCGAAAACAGAGTCTTTCTTCAGCGAGGATATGGCGGGTAAACATCCTTGTACAACATTTGGCCAATGGTCTCAATACGGTGTCATGTCAAAGTAAACTGTGGGGCTATGTGGCCTTGTGGAATGACATTCGCTTTCGAATCGGAAGTTCCTGGGTTCGAGCCTCGCTCGGCGCATTGTTAAGTCGTTGGAAAAGGCTCTTTACTCACATTCTCTCATCGTACTCCGGTATAAAATGAGTACCTGACCGTTAACAGCGTTGTCTCTGTCCGAAAAAATTGTACTTTTGCCTGTTTTGTCAAAATAAACTTGATGCTTTAAATTAATTTTTAAAACGAACCTTTGGCATTTGTAATAATAAATAGATATTAAAATTTATCTTGCGCATTTTATAAATATTATAAATGTGTGACAAGCATTATAAATGTGTGGCAATGCATTATAAATGTGTGGCAATGCATTATAAATGTGTGGCAATGCATTATAAATGTGTGGCAATGCATTATAAATGTGTGACAATGCATTATAAATGTGTGGCAATGCATTATAAATGTGTGGCAATGCATTATAAATGTGTGGCAATGCATTATAAATGTGTGACAATGCATTATAAATGTGTGGCAATGCATTATAAATGTGTGGCAATGCATTATAAATGTGTGACAAGCATTATAAATGTGTGGCAATGCATTATAAATGTGTGGCAATGCATTATAAATGTGTGGCAATGCATTATAAATGTGTGGCAATGCATTATAAATGTGTGGCAATGCATTATAAATGTGTGGCAATGCATTATAAATGTGTAGCAAATCATTTAAAATGTGTGGCAATGCATTATAAATGTGTGGCAATGCATTATAAATGTGTGGCAACGCATTATAAATGTGTGGCAATGCATTTAAAATGTGTGGCAATGCATTATAAATGTGTGGCAATGCATTATAAATGTGTGGCAATGCATTATAAATGTGTGGCAATGCATTATAAATGTGTGGCAATGCATTATAAATGTGTGGCAATGCATTATAAATGTGTGGCAATGCATTTAAAATATGTGGCAATGCATTATAAATGTGTGGCAATGCATTATAAATGTGTGGCAATGCATTATAAATGTGTGGCAATGCATTATAAATATGTGGCATCGCATTATAAATGTGTGGCAATGCATTTAAAATGTGTGGCAATGCATTATAAATGTGTGGCAATGCATTATAAATGTGTGGCAATGCATTATAAATGTGTGGCAATGCATTATAAATGTGTGGCAATGCATTATAAATGTGTGGCAATGCATTATAAATGTGTGGCAATGCATTATAAATGTGTGGCAATGCATTATAAATGTGTGGCAATGCATTATAAATGTGTGGCAATGCATTATAAATGTGTGGCAATGCATTTATGTGGTAATTTTGTATGAAATGATAATAGGCATTATGAGGTTGACTTTCAAATATGTCCATCCCAACAGATGTTATTCTCGTGTTGGAATGGTAGGAGGCGTTCAAGGACTTGGGTTAGATATTGGATGCAGATATGTAAGTTCGTTTTGTCCCAGTGATAGTACTAGTACTAGTAGTAGTAGTAATTGTTGTTGTTGTTGTAGCAGTTGTAGTAGTAGTAATTGTAGTAGTAATAATAATAATAATAATAATAATAATAATAATAATAATAATAATAATAATAATAATAATAATAATAATAATAATAATAATAATAATAATAATAATAATAATAATAATAATAAATAATAATAATAATAATAATAATAATAATAATACTTTATTGCATCCCAAAAAGGAAATTTTTTGTACAGACGTGTTATAATTTACACATAAGATAAAAATACAATGGAAATAGGATGTATATATATATAAAAAAGGAGCAGCTCTATAACCAGAGCTGCGCTTTATAATATGAATAATTTCAACACTGTAAAATAGTTAAAACTGTCACTATAAATTAAAAATTGAAAAGATTGCAAAACAAATAAATTAATAAATTAATATTTATATTTTTAAAAAGTGAAAATGAGAAATAATTATATAAAATGATTATTGCTTGTTGTTATAAAGCCTAATACTGGACGGCAGAAAAGATTTTCGGTGTCTCTCTGTTTTCGTTGAAATAGAGAAAGGGCGACCACTTCTTTCTGACATAATAATTGATGGTCTTAGTGGATGATACTGGTCATTTAATATTTTAGTTATTTTATTTATACAAAATTTCTCGTATAAAAGATCTACATCGTCAACATCATTTATATAGCGTTTAATGGATTTTTTAATATTTGAATTTATTTTGTTCCTTTCCACTGCTAAGCAATTGCCTCCCCAAGCTGTTATACAAAATGACAAAACACTTTCGATTACTGCTCTATAAAATAATGTGCAGAGGATTTTATCTATTCTAAACTTTGAGAGTTTTGATAAAAAATATGTACGTCTGCACATCTTATGCCTAATTATTTTCAAGTGTTCATCCCACTTGAGCCTGTCATCAATCGTTACACCAAGGTATTTGTAGTGAGGAACTCGCTGGACGAATTGGTCCTTTGATTTTAACGGTTCTATCGGTTCCTTCACTCTCCTAAAGTCAATCACTAGCTCCTTTGTCTTGCTTATGTTAAGCTCAAGGTGGTGGGCATCACACCAAGACACAAATCTATCAATTTCTTGCCTATAAGCCACTTCGTTGCCATTTGTTATGAGGCCTTGAAGAGCGGTGTCATCTGCAAACTTTATTAAAGGTACACTCAGGTTTTGACTTCTACAGTCATTCGTGTATATTGTGAATAATACAGGGGACAATACACAACCTTGAAGAGCACCAGTATTTGTAGTTATACAGGAAGATTTGTTTTGTCCTAATTGAACATATTGTGCTCTCTCCGTAAGAAATTCGAGCACCCAAGCAATTTTATACTTGTTTAAATTCAGACTAGTCAATTTTTGAACAACCAACTGAGGTTGCATTGTATTGAACGCTGAAGAAAAATCTGCAAAAAGCAATCTGCAATAGCTCCTAGCGTGATCTAGATGCCTGTAGATGTTGTTTGTAAACAGCAAAATGGCATCCTCTACGCCACGTCCTGGTTTGTAAGCAAATTGATGACTATCACTCAATGGCATAAACTGATTCCTAATTTTAACAAGAACAAGTTTTTCTAAAGATTTCATGACTATTGAAGTCAGTGCAACAGGTCTGAGATCGTTCATAGTTTCAAGTTTTTCTTTTTTTGGAACAGGAATAATTTTTGAAGTTTTCCAAATTTCAGGGATCGAAGCGCATTGGAGGGACCAGTTAAAAATATGTGTATAAATGGGGGAAAGCTGGTGGGCACATTCTTTTAATAGTTTTCCTTTCAATCCATCCGGCCCAGCAGCCTTCCTCTCGTTTAGTTTCGAAAATACGAATCTCGTTTCCTCTTCACTGACCTCAATAGTCATTTCATCTTCCAAAGCCCTGTCTAATTTATGTTTTTCATTTTCAATATCAAATTTGTTTGCTGTGTCGAAACGTGAATAAAATTTATTTAAAGTTTCAATTTCGATATCTTCTGATATAATCGTGGGCTTTGGATTATAGTTAACAGCAGTTTTAAGCCCCCGCCACGTGTCCCGTATATCCCCAGAAGAAAAGCATTTTTCAATTTTATTTTTGTACTTATCTCTACAACTAGATATTACCCTCTTTATCTCTTTTTGTTTTGTTTTCAGATCTTTTTTGTTTCCACTAGTATAGAGAGTTTTTTTTGATTCAATAAAAGTTTTAGATCTTTTGTTATCCAAGGCTTGTTGTTAGGATAATATTTTATTTCTTTTTTACAAGACACTAGCTGTTCACAGAATTTTAAATACTCACTCACACAGTCATTCAGCTCATCCACACTATCACATGATTCGATAAAAACATTCCAGTCAGTGCATTCAAAACAACCACGCAAATCTTCACACACACTTCCATTCCAGATCTGTACACTTTTCTTTACTGGTTTTACACGTTTAAAAACAGGGCGGTAGGTGGGGAGTAGCAAGAGCATGCAGTGGTCAGATAAACCTAATGGGGCACGGGGTAAACATTTATAACTATTTTTAATATTACACAGGAATAAATCTAATGTTTTTTTGTCCCTTGTCTCGCAGTCCACGTATTGATGAAGTCCCGGGAGAGTAAAATCGTTACATTGGTTAAAATCGCCAGTGACCATCAATACGGCATCGGGTGACTTAATTTGAATGTCCTGTATTTCTTTCCTCAAAATATTTTTCGCTGTGGTGTTGTCTGATGATGGTGGAATGTAGACGTTGATGATGATGACATGAGTATATTCCCGGGGTAGATAATATGGTCGTGACGAAACAGTAATAAATTCAATATAATCGTCACAATACATTTTCTTTATCTGACAGTTATTGGGGTGGCACCATTTGTTGTTAATATATGTGCACACCCCACCCCCAGTTCGTTTATTTACATTAGTCCGATCTCCTCGAAATAGTGAATATTGTTCAATATCAAAACATGATGATGGTATTTGAGGAGATAGCCAAGTCTCTGTTAACGCTATTATGGAGGCTTGACGATAGTCACTATTAAAACGACACAGTGAAAAACAGTTCATCAATTTTATATTTCAGTGATCTTACATTACCTGTCACTACACAGGGTAAAAATGGACGAAAAGGCCGTCTGTTAAATTTTGTTTTTATTCCTCCTTTTCTCCCCTCTTTCTTACTTTAATAAATGATGTGTCAATAGTGGGTGGTGGGGGTGACACGGGTTGGAGGGATCGGAGAGTCTCTGGAGTATAAGTTATCGATAGGCTTATTTTGGCAGCAAAATCACAGACTAAAACACCATTTATGCTTATAAATATACTAATAAATATAAAAATCAGGAACAATATATACTTCACATCCATTTTGAATAAAAATTAGGCGTTAATTCCGGCGATTGAATGATAAATGAATAAAAATATGTGTAGAAAATTGGTAAACATTCACAACACGTCTGTTGTCGCCGGAAGCCAGCGCCAGTACTAGTAGAAGTAGTAGAAGAAGTAGTAGAAGAAGTAGTAGTTGTAGTAGTAGTAGTAGTAGTAGTAGTAGTAGTAGTCATATTAGTAGTAGTAGTAGTAGTAGTAGTAGTAGTAGTAGTAGTAGTAGTAGTAGTAGTAGTAGTAGTAGTAGTAGTAATTAAGGTAAGCTACTCACAATTCCACCAGCCAAAATAAAATAACATCACACTAACTGCGTGTAACTTTTAACGTTTAGAGTCTGATTCATACAGCTTAGTAAGATATAATGACCAAGAAAAAATAATAACAAAGGCCCTGAGTGACGTCATTTTGATTCCTTCAATCTCCAAATTAACCATATTTGTTACAGTGAATGACATAATCAGTCGGATGGTGAATGAGTTTGAACTGACATATTGCCAAGTTTAGTTAGAAGGTCAATTTTGATCAAAAATGAGTTCTCATAAATGATTAAATAAAACCTTTCTGTATGTCTCGGGAAATAGCAAGACTTAATGTCACTTCTAAATGTTTTTAGCAGCTAGTCAAGTTGAAATTAGAAAAAAGTTGTTGGATACATCTGACCATAACTTCATGAAAAATCACCCGTTTGTATTCAAATTAAGATTAAAATGCTCTGGAGAGCATATTATTCTTTCCGAAAATGCAATTTTTTTTTACCTTCCGACTGATTATGCCATGCACTGACACATATTATAATAAATACTTTCAGAAACAAATTATTATTCACGAGCTCCTGCACGCCATTGGAATCCACCACGAACAGACCCGCCCTGACCGTGACGACTATGTGACAATCCGGTTCGATCGCATTTACAGTCATTCGGTGTACAACTTTAGAAAACATGACGAGGACTACCTCAACACGTTCAGACTTCCATATGACTACTCGAGCGTCATGCACTATGGGAAGAAAGTAAGTTGTGTACAATGAAACGTTCACTTATGAAAAAAATTAGATTTTGCTGCTCGAAGCTCGAAGAAATAAATAACAATGTGAAATCGAATTGTTAACAACGCCATTACCACATTATCTCACTCGTCTGTAGTGTGTCATTTATCCTGTTTTGTTGATAAAGGGGAACCCCGAAACGTCGATTGCATCTGTTTTCGTATATTAAATTGAAGCTTTCATTCAATTTCACATTGTTCTTTACTAATGAATAAATGACATTGGAGAACGGCTTTTGGAATCAACCCATTATTTACAAAGAGGTTATCTAGTCTAGTTTTTCCCCCTCTTTATGGATAGATGTAAATCTTTGATCATGTCCCCTGAATATTGTATGATGGCCTGTTATTTTCTAAAGGGAGGGCGTTTTGTTGTTGTTGTTGTTGTTGTTGTTTTTTACCTGTCAGCATTGATTTTCAGATGTGAAATTGTGCTTTAGATAATTGTTTGTTTTGTTTTATATTTGTTTTACAGCCCTTGCGACACATTTAGGCCATTTCATAGCAGGGAAGACGTTGGGAAAGTAAAAGAAATTCTAGATTTACGATTTAAACAGAGATAGACTCTAAGAACAAGCAATCGATATGCTTAATTTGACGTCGCCTAAATGTCTTATCCAGACACAAGCACACGATCCCACCAAGTGAATACACAGAAATGCTTTTACCATATTATGTTTTTAAAAACTACAACAGTATGCAATAGAGAAATTTATAAGGAAAATAATCATAATCCGCAATACTAATTATTTACATTTGACTGTTAGTCTCTCATCCAAAGACTCCAGCGAGGGCCAGGACAAAACATTATAATTTCATTCAAAAGCAAAGACAGAAAGCAAACTGGAAAAGGAGTATTGAAGACATTTCAAAGGTGACCTCCCTGCTCAATATGGGAGGTCAAACAAGCCATTTCAGTACAGTTTCTATATTTGGAACTTGAAAATTTAGCATTGATGCAATGAATATTTTAATTCATTCAACTTTCACTTAGATTAGTCAGACTACCACAAGGACAACACATCACCATCACTAGGGCAAATAACGGTAAACGGACCTAAATGTTTCAAATAATGCACCAAGACACAAACAGCAACATGTAAATCATTAAAATCAAACATTAAATTATATAAAAGTTATGATATTTATTAATTATTAAAATTATGTTGTTATTATATAACTTTGAAGCAAAGACTTTTCATCCACTTTCAATCTTGATTAAGAAAATAGGTCATACAAAATTCCTGATATAAGAATATTCGACATATCAGATTTAAATTTCAAGATAATTAAGTTTTAAAGGTTTTTATTTAATCTTAGGCTTTGGCCAATCATTCATACAATTTGATGACAACATACATGAAAGTGAGAAAAAAAGGTAAATGGAACCAAAAAAATAAAATGATACGATTAATAATACAATTTAAATGAGTATTATTTATAACCATGAAATATCTGAACGAAAGACACGTGACTGTGGTCATAACGTGAAAAATACGTCAATATATATGTAAATGAGAGTGTGAACGTACATCCATTGTGGGTGTAATTCATC
>NC_088368.1:37362704-37365204 GCF_034508935.2 Berghia stephanieae | reverse complement strand
CCCGAGTTTATCCCGGTTTCTGTGGTGTGAAACCGAAGATAGAAACTGCCTGCTACCCTTTGGATAGAACACAAGTCAATTGCATAATCTGGAGCTAACAGACACACAAATCCAATCACTGCTTCGTGGACAAGGGAGAGTTGGGGTGGGGGGGGGGGGGGGGGGGGGGAGTTTATTCATCTTAACATCGCCACTACCACATTATCTCATTCGTCTGTAGTGTTTCATTCATCCTATTTTGTTGATAAAGGGGAAGCCCGAAACGTCCATTTTATCTGTTTTTGTATATCAACTTGAAGCTACATTCAATTTCACATTGTTATTTGATTCTTTGAGCGCACCTAACGAGCTACTTTTCATTTTCTTTTGGGTATCGTCACCTAGTATGAGTGAGGATGTCAACCGAATTTCTTTTCGAGTAGGCATGTATGCCCAGCGATTTATGATCAGGAATGAAAGTGAAATATAGTAATTATAGTTGAACTCTGAGTAAAATGCTGATGTTCTGATCAAATTCATGCATCCTGCAGAGTCACAACATCTTTATTGGCAACAAAATGAAAGAAATGCTTTCAGATTGCAGTTCCACATTTTTCACAATAAGATAAGATAAGGTAAGATAAGATGAACTTTATTAATCCAAAACAGGAAATTACATTGTGTTTTTACATGACTCAAGGTAAAAGATAAGATATTTAGCAAGATTGATGATTATACAACAAAAACAATAACAATGTATCAAAGCTAGTTGGGATTTAGTACTCTAGAAAACATTCATTCTCACACTCGCTCTTATATTTGCTCTCCCTCATTAATTAAACGAACCATACATTCTGGACTTTCAATATTACACACTATTTTATTGTATTCAGATTAGTAAATGTATCCCTAGGAACAGCTATATGTGATTAATTTTTAATTTTGATGGATTTCACAAACACAAACTGAATGCGTCCCTTTTGGTCCTAAAGTAATATACCATTTGGGCCTAAGTTCACAGAATTTTGAAAAACCATATTATATTGAGTTATTGAGGATACGTTTTAAAATGTTCCACATGCAGTCCATTCAAATTAACAAGTATCAATCACTTTTGTACTTAGTTTTTTCCCCATCAATTCTTACTGAAATATAGTCTTTCTTTCCAGGACACTGCTGAGAAGTGTTATAAAAATTCAATTACCTTTTCTTTAATCTCATCTGCTATTCTTTTACAATCGGATTCTCAAATAGTCCTTTCTCTTCTTTAACGTTCTCACTTTTTTCACAAGCTATTTTAACTGGAGAACATTCCAACACACAAAATCATAAATCTAAAGGAGCTGGACATTTTTTTTCATTCATGCCACCCTGGTGTATCTGAATGAGTGTGTAGTCTACAATTATTGGACTGTTAATACATTATTTCGCACTTTTAAAAAAAATGAATAAACTGAAAGCATTGTATTTATTAGCTTTAAACAGCTTGTCATAAGAAAATATGTTCAGCTTTGTTTGTTATCTGTGTCGTGTAATATTTGTCGATTTTGGGGGTTTAAATAATTTATTGAGTTATGCCCCTTTGTAACTTAGGCCTTGAGATACCTAGGTTCTTTACAGGTGATTTTTACCATGAAGGACCTTGAAAAACTAACCCCTCTACCTCCAACTCCTCCTCCACCACCTCCTTCCCCTCCTCCTCCTCCTCCTTCCCCTTCTCCTCCTCCTCCTCCATCTATTATTATTATTCTTATTCTTCTTCTTCTTATTATTTTTTTTTTAATCTGAGCTTTTATATAGGGCAATATCCATTAAATGTGCTAACAGCGCTTTACAAAGTGTCCCTGACCAACTGCAACACGTAACATGTAGAACGAGACATGACGCATATCAGGCGATATTACATTTTTTTTACAGAGACAACGCTGTTAACGGCCAGGTACTCATTTTACCCCTGAGTACGGTGAGAGAATGTGAGTAAAGAGCCTTTTCCAAGGACTGAATTATGCGCCGAGCGAGGCTCGAACTCAGGACCTTCCGATGCGAAAGCGAGTACCATACCACAAGACCACATAGCCGCAATTATACTATGATTATTTTCCATTCCCTCGTAAGCTTATCTTCTTCCGTTCCTTTTGTGTTGTTGTTGTCGGGGTTTTTTTCGGTTTTTTTTTTTTTGTTATTTTTTTTTGTTTGCTTTGTTTGTCCTAGTTTTTTTTTGTTTTTTTTTTGTCATTATTTTTTATCTCCTATTCTTTTCTTTGCATATCAGTATAATAAACATAGAAAACCTAATTGTCCTGTTGTGATTGTCATAACGCAAAAGTAGATTTATGGAAGACAGCCATAAATGCAGTGAGATTATGATGCCTGTCACAGGATTTTTTATTATTGCCGTACTCTGGAAAAAACACACATTCAAAAATTTGGCCAGATAAATCGTCCTTCAAATATCGATCGATTTAAATGACTCTCATCTTTGCAAAGCTCTCAAACATGCAACTTCACTGTACAAGAAACA
>NC_088368.1:37345204-37352704 GCF_034508935.2 Berghia stephanieae | reverse complement strand
TTGTCCCGCTGCTGTCCACCCAAGAAATAAATGATCTAGAAAAAGTCCAATGTCGGGCGGCCAGACTTGTAAGGGGAAACTATGAGCGGGATATGAGCGTAACTCAGCTCATGAATGATCTACAATGGAAACCTCTACATGAAAGCCGTTCCATCAACACACTCCTCGTATTCCAAACGGAAAACTCGAAATTCCAATTAGTCAATTGAAAAGGAAAAACAACAAAACAAGAAACTCAGCATTTAATTTTAAAATCCCCCGCTCAAACCATCATCTTTACTCTTTCTTTTTATTCCCCCTCCACCATCCGACTTTGGAACTCCCTACCAACTCCTTGTAAACAAGCCCTTTCGGCTGATGACTTCAAAAAAATCGCTCCCTGTTACTTAAAAGACGGCCATACAATCTTCAGCCTGAAGCTTTGGCCTTAATGAAAGAAGAAGAGCAGTGATTGGGTAGCAAGGTCTGTTACATCAGGCGAAAAGTGATTTGTAATAGACTAGCGTCATATCAAAAGAATAGCAAGCAATTGCTTTGTCCGTTTCATGAAATAAAACCCGAGATAAAAGGAATGAAAACGAAACTGTCTGAAACGGCCCTGGAACCTGAGACCTCCAGGTTACTCTGAATTGACTCAAATGATATAACTAGTTATTAGGAACTTGTTGATACTTCCTGACCTCCAAAACATATAGGACGAGATATAACTCTTTTAGGCGATATGGCAATTTTGTTCGGACCCAGACAACGCTGTTAACGGTCATGTACTCATGTTATACCAGTAAGGTGAACAAATGTAAATAAAGAGACTTTTCCATGAATTCAACAATGCGCCGCTACTAGCGGGACTCGAAACATGGACCTTCCGATCCAAAGGACGAGTGCCATACCATTAGTGCACATGGCGCACAACGTTACTTACTTTTTTTTTACTTTTATACTTAGACAAATTTCCTTCAGCTTTCATTTAATTATACGGATATCCCTAAAGCTTCTGTTTTGTACGAAGTTATCATGTGGTCCTCGGACAGGTAGGTCCTTGGTTCCAGTACTACTCTGGGATGCGCCAATTGTAAACCCTTGGAAAAAGGTTCTTTACTCACAATCTCTCACGGTACTAAGTTGTAAAATGAGTGCCCGGCTGGTAATAGCGTTGTCTCGCGAGAAAAGATGGTAACATTGAAATATCATCATGCAGAAGTCTTGTCTTGTTCTAAAAATTAAGTGTTGCAGATGGCTTTTGGCACATTGAAAAATGGTTTGAGAGCATTTACTGGATATCACTTTATATAAAAGCTTAATGTTTACTTGCTACACTGATTTTCATAATATACATATTATATCTAAATGATATAGCGCCATCTTATCTCTCCGGGCTTCTTGACTTGTATACACCTACTAGACCACTTAAATCCCCAAAATGAATTAATCTTCCCATATGTAAACACTCCCAAGATGAAAAATAGTTTTGTCAGAACCAGAAGAGTATGAAACAAATTAGACAAAAAAATCAAAGTCACACCCTGAGCTCAGTAATTTTGGGAAACTTTGGCAGGCTTTTAAGTACTAACCGACGTGCGTAAATTCCTTATGAGCGCATTGTTGTAATGGAAATCTCAAAAAATGGCGCAAAGTAATGTCCATTACAGCAATATTAAACTAGGCCCATAAGGGGGTTCGGATGTCAGACCTGCATATATATGTACAAGTCGGTAGTAATGGTCAATGTGTTTTGTGTTACCTTGTAGTTTGAAGATTCTGCAGGCTGTATAATTAGTTATAACATATTACATATTAATTGTTTTATTTCCCAATTTTTATCTTCTTTTTTTTTTAGATGAGAGAGACACGTTTGAAATTAACAAAGCTATGTTGGAGATCTCACACTACACTTGTCTAAAATTCAACGAAACGAAAGAGGCGTTGGATAGAGTCCAAATCCAAAAGGGATTTGGTGGGTAAGTGCTTATTGAATCTGTTAAATTGTTCCAATGCATTTCCAATGTGCGACTATCTGGTCTAGTGGTATGACACTCATCGCTTTAGGATCGGAAGGTCCTGGGTTCGAGCCTCGCTTAGCTTATAGTGAATCCTTGGAAAATGCTCTTTACTCACATTCTCTCACCGTACTCAGGTGTAAAATGATTACCTGGCCGTTAACAGCATTGTCTCTGTCCGAAAAAAAATGTAACATCGCCGAACATCGCCATGTCCCGTCCAAAGTGTTAAATGTTGCTGTTGGCCAGAGACCCCTTGTAAAAGCGCTTTGAGCACAATTTTTTTATTTTTAGAATGCAAGGTACAAAGCAATGACAGTAAATGACATAGGATATATTTTTCAAACAGGAAAAGTTCTTCATTTTTAGGTCAAATGCTCTAATGTTTATCAATGTGTTAGTACTCACATACTGATATATATATACAGCACCAATGTGAAATCTCGAATGATTGTTCAAGCGTTACTTAGCATTAACCAATCAGAATTTTTTCCTGTCATTTAGCCCAATTCGTACCCTTGACTATTTATTTCCTGTCAACCGCGAATAATCCATAGCTACCTTTAAGCACATGCCAAATAGATAAACAGCTCAGTTCTACAGCTAGTGAGTTTTTATCACAATATTTTGACATGCTGGTGAAGAAATTGCAATGCAACACCAGACAACACTATAATTTTTTTTTCAATTGTCTGTGTTGATGCTCAGGATCGGGAGGCTTTTTGCTTCACGTGATAGGCAAGTACTTATGGTGGTCTTGGGGCATGGTCATCAGTTGATGTCAAAGACAAAATAATATGCTTTAGTTTTAATTTTCGAGTCAAAAATAATACCACTGAAATATTTATTCGACTAGTTTTAATAAATTTCACGATAATTGACGTATTTTTTTCAAAAGTGTTTTGATGTCTGTTGATTGAATAATTCAAGACTCATACTCTTTAAGATAATGATAAAAAAGGCATCCACATCATTAGCTTGCCAGGCATAGTAACAAGAGGTCACGGAGGAACCATCAATAACCTTGGCTTTCAGATATAATAAAAGTAGTTTATCTAACCGCGTGTCACCATCAGACGCTATTAAATAGTCTTTGTCACTTTTGGTTATATCCAGATGTTACTCCCATGTTGGGATGATTGGAGGTCATCAACCTCTCGGACTTGGCCAAGGTTGCAGATCAGTAAGTAGCTTTTGACTCACAGCAATATACTGTCGTAATTTGGGAGCAACGAGTGGCCAGACAATTGTCCTTTCAAATAACGATTGAGTAAAATGATCACCATCTAGTCCATAACTCTCAAACCCGATACTTCGCTTGAAGGCCCAAGTTTAAGACTTTGACAAGATGAGTGTCATTTTTTAATCGATTAATAAATTTGACGGACGAGTTTTCTGGCCAAAATATTCAGTGTGCGGTTGCATGTGTTATCTTAAGGACTGAAAAGCAGCCGACTCAGTAAGCCCCACAGTTGATGAGATTCGATTACAAACACTGATTGGCGAAATTGGATAGCCACATTTAGTGACGCCATGCATTAAATCAATCAACTTTTTAAAAAAAATTATTGTGATTCAGAACACATGATGCTGATCGTCTCGGTTAACTCGCTCACTCATTATCCATGTTGTCCTCATTGACGTTGGCTGCCCTCACTATGCGATGACAAAAGTCTGCCCATTCCCTTCGTCTGTTGACGGTATCACATAACTTAGTTAACATGTAATAATAATGTTAGATATGGTCACAACCATAGATCTCTCAAATGCATGTCCTCCAGCCAAAAGTGTAGGCGTTTCATAATATAGGTATTGCGAAATAATTAACACTGCATTGCTTTTAAACCAAACACACCTTTTTCTATTGATTTTATGTGTAAAATTTGGCCTGCCAGACAAATTGTACCAACAACCGAAACAACGTGTAACATGAAAAAGTTTATAGTCTGATCGAGTGAGAACTAATCACCCGACCGGCGGTTTTAGGCTGAAAATATACTGCCACGCACAGCTGAAGTGCGCCGGAAAGAAAGGTGTGCCCTTTTCTGTATTTCCTATTGGTGATTTTATGAACACGACTAGACATGCGGAGTCGTGATAACCCAAAAAGACGTGCGTCTATGCAGCAATTTTTTATTTGCTTGCGGACGGACATGCGTACGACACTCGGTCTATTTCCAAACTGGTTGTTTAAAATTTGTGTACTTCTCGAAATTTGCAGCACACAATCCTCACAACGCTTTGTACTTTTCATGCGTCATTCGCACATAATCCACACATTTCTCTTTGTTTTTGAACAAGTCGGTTTCAAGTACGCTCCATGTTGTTTTCTTGATCTGTTTATAGGAAGAACTCCAAATCTTCGACAACGCTGTATTCCTTGTCTTCTTCTCAACAACCACTACACAAAAGGTTTTTCACGCCCGGGGCCGTTTTCATGAACGCGGACTAGCGCTTAGTCTCTGACCATCTCTGGCTTTAGTCAAGACTTGAAAAAAGAGGATTTCATGTGAGCTGACCAAGCAAATCAGAAACTAAAATCACGGCACCTTTGGACTAAGTTTGGCCAAGTTTTAATCCATTGCTCCATGATTTTGTCTGAGGCTATTTACTAGGATACGTCAATCATAGCGTCAACAAGATAGCAGCTATTTATAGATTGTGTGCGCTTCGATTTGGTACCGTCGATTACAAATGACAGAGGCAAAAGTGTCCTGTTGCCAGGGACATTGGCTTAAAAAAAAAACTATAAGGTAATGGAAGATCGTCGAAAGTACACATTTTGTGAGTAACAGCTAAAAATAATCTGAATCTATAGGCTGGCGAGCTGTAAGTGAACAACGAAACTCCGAAATCAAAGGGTTTGCGTCAAGGAACAACCCAAATAAATGTTTTAGAAAGTATAGTGGAGACAAACGTTATTCTGTTGGTCTTATAGCTGACTAAAATAATGTGATTAATCAGAACATACTTTCTCTTTTGTTTGCTTATTTGTTTGCGTTGTTGTTATTTTTGTTGTTTTTTGTTGTTGTTATTTTTGTTGTTTTTTGTTGTTGTTATTTTTTGTTTGTTTTTTATTTTGGTTCAATTTCTTTGAGTTTTAATCTCCGTGTACGTCGGTCTCAATGAAACTTCCATTGGCCTAAATATAGATTTGACAGTCGACTTTGGACATCATTGCAGTCTATGAAAGTCGACAGTCAATATCACGTGATTTGATTCATCATGGAACGAGTAAAATCGTTTGCGTTGAAAGTATGAAGGCGGGTATATCTTACCTGCCATCGTGTACTAGAGAGCGTGATGTCACCAGCACAAAACAGCCAAATTAATCACCGTCCGTACAACGCCCACTTCTAGGCAAGAGACTAGCTAGTCAGGGACTAAAGCGTTCTTGGAATCCGATTTTTTAGTCACTTGCTCCGTTTAGGCTTAAGACTAGGAAGTCCTTTACTAGACCAGTAAATTACTAAATCTAGTCCTTGTTCATGAAAACGGGCCCTGTTCAGCGCCATTTTTGGCACAGTCGGGCTGAGTCGGACGGTCGGGCTTAGCTATGAGATCATCACTTCCGACCTAGCTGCTCGTCCGTTTCGCGGCGCACTTCAGTTGTACGATGCAGTATATTTCAGTCTTAGACCAATTGGATTCAATAGTCTGATGTCAAGTCGCCCAGCAACGGCGAGCAGCGTTGTTCTAAACAAAGTAAATCTGTACTTTTTATTCTTCATGCTGGCTAGAACTTTTCATATATCATGTGATCAGAATATATAAAGGTCAAAACATAATCATATTTCTCCTCTGGATACACTTTTATGCTCGTCGGAGAATTTTTTTATAAGGGCGTCCGCCATTGTTCCGATAGTTTAGAGCCAGTTACTAACTTAATATGCGTCATTACGAGGGAAGTGACGTCATGGCTGTTGAAGCCTATTACAAAAAGCTGAGTGAGGATAACTCTGCCGTGCTCTGGAAAAACACGTATTTAGAAATTGGGCCAGAAAACTCGTCCTTCAAATTTCGATCGATCTAGATGACCCTCGTCTTAGCAAAACCTGAGACTTCGCGAGGGTCAGTCAATCGATTTAAATCGATCGATATTTGAATGACGAGTTCTCTGGCCAAATTTCTAAATATGTTTTTTTTTCACGAGTACGACAGAACTGTATTGATCATAATCATTTACATAGGTCAAAATAATATCTGTAAATTCCCTGCCATATGTAGATATGAATGAATGATAGTTAACACAAAAATAATATTTAATGTATGTATATATTTATTACTCCATAAACTAGATTCAAACAAAGGGTCAAGTGAATAAAAATAACTTTTCTTTATAGACTTATTCATCATAAGCATCACAACAATAAAGAAATATCTCGTTGTCGTAAACCAGCTTCGTGTGACGTTCTATTCGACGTGTACATATATGCGGGTCTGGCATCCCAACCCTCTTACGGGCCTAGTTTAGCATTGTTGTAATGGACAATGTTTTGCGTCATTTTTTGAGATTTCTATTACAACAATGAGCCCATAAGGAACTGGGTTATCAGACCTACAAATAAGTGCTCGTCGGTTATATTCATTCATAACCATTTCAATTTCTAATCAGAAACAGATTATTATCCACGAACTCCTTCACGCCATTGGAGTCCACCACGAGCAAACCCGCCCTGACCGGGACAATCACGTGACCATCCGTTTTGTGCACATCAAAGACAAGATGGAATACAATTTTAAGAAGTACAAATGGAGCTACATCAATAACTTCAGCATTCCATATGACTACTCTAGTGTTATGCATTACGGGAAAACTGTAAGTAAGATGAGATTTGCCTAATAGTAAAATTAAAAATTCGGAGTTTTTAGGAGAAAAAATAGGAAAGTCGCTATAGTTTTCAAAATCAACAATGTACCCTCACAAAGATTAAGTTTTACTTCAAAATCATTAAAATTAGGAGTATGGCATCAACTTTTGTTGTTAATAAGACTTAGAGATGTTGATAAAGATTTGAAAATGGAGCCAAAATTTCGTAATTCTACGAAATTTTCGTAATAGTAGACAAGTCTGCAATAGGGAAATTACGCGACGTCACACTTGCCTAGGAACAGCTCTGCCGGTTCCACATTCATCTGAAACAATCAAGCTGTGAGCCTCACAAACAGAACAGTTGTTTTGAAGAAAAATCAAATTGGCCGAATTTTTCTTTGTTAATATGATTCGATGATTTCTGCATCTGATTGTCGAAGAGGGAGACCGCTCGGATTTACCGATTTCCAAGTGAGATCCATTTTTTTGTAGGTGTTGGCGTTGTTAAGAAGAAGTGACGTCACAACTTTTAAACCCTAGAATGAAATGACTTACGACTTAAGGCCTTTCGCTTCCTAGTCATTCGATCGGGACGCCTCGACTGCCTCTCTAATTTAACAAGTGAGGCAAAAGACAATTCACTGAGCAGAGGCTCAGTGCCAACATGTGTCAGCCATGTTGAAGCAGAAA
>NC_088368.1:37332704-37340204 GCF_034508935.2 Berghia stephanieae | reverse complement strand
AATAAGTAAAAAGTGATTTACATAATTTACATAAAAAGAAAATAAACAACGATTTGCATGAATGTAATGGTTGTAGTAGTAGTAGTAGTAGTAGTAGTAGTAGTAGTAGTAGTAGTAGTAGTAGTAGTAGTAGTAGTAAGAGGAGGAGGAGGAAGAGGAGGAGGAGGAGTAGAAGTAGTATTAGTAGTAGTAGTAGTAGTAGTAGTAGTAGTAGTAGTAGTAGTAGTAGTAGTAGTAGTAGTAGTAGTAGTAGTAGTAGCAGTAGTAATAGTGGTGGTAGTAGTAGTAGTAGTAGTAGTAGTAGTAGTAGTAGTAGTAGTAGTAGTAGTAGTAGTAGTAGTAGTAGTAGTAGTAGTAGTAGTAATAATACTTAGTAGTAGTAGTAGTAGTAGTAGTAGTAGTAGTAGTAGTAGTAGTTGTTGTTGTTGTTGTGTAGTAGTCGTTGTTGTTGTTGCTGCTGCTGTTGTTGTTGTAGCTATAACAACAACAGCAGCAGCAGCAGCAGCAGCAACAAGAGTAATGTATTCCTCCCATCCACCAATAAATACACTGAAGATTTATCCACACAGGCCACCAATGCAAGGATTACGACAGAAACTGTCCCATCTATGCTAGGTTAGGCTACTGTCAAAAGCGCCCTCATCTCATGCTGTACAGGTGTGAATTCTCCTGTCAGCTGTGCTGATCACGGTAAGAAATAGTATACATGTGAAGCGGGTGCTCTATCAACTGAGTTTACCCACCACCCCCACCCCCCCCCCCCCCCCCCCCCAAACAATGGGTTGAAAGATGGTCGCGATATAGGTAGTTTTAACTTGTATCCAAGTGTTAGTGCGTGGTTTTATATGAAATATGTCCCACCTTCTCCAAACAGCATTTATAATAGTGTGGAATCCGCATAAATGCAACACCCATGAAGTCAACTTATGCTTAATGTCAACACTCATAAATTCTGAATCTGAATGTTACTTGTCGTCGACTCAATTCTGAGTATTTGTATTCGAGAGCTGAGAGAGTTGTTGAATGTGACAGCCATTGTTGGTGTTTAGGCTGAAGAATTTTGATAATGTTCGTGTGAAGGTTTCTAAATCTGTTGTGTTCCAGTCTTTGATAGTGCGGGGTGAAAATGAATATTTGAAGATGTTTGAGTTTGTAGATTGGTGTTTTGGTGTTTTTGAGTTTTTAAAAATGTCAACTTCTGCTTAATGAATGTCAACACTCAAAAGTCAACTTTAATGATGACGATGACGATGATGATGATGATGATAATGATGATGATGATGATTGTGATGATGACGACGACGATAATTATGATGATGATGATGATGTGTTGTTGGTAAAGGTAGTTGTAATGATGATTGTGAAGATGGTGAAGACATAATATTAACATGATATACAATTCTAGGATGTTACAGAGAGAACCACTCGCCTGGAATGTTGACGATTGCTTGCATCAGGACTGACGCACAAGAATACACTGATGATTCACCTATTTACACTTTGGACAGAAAAGCTTTTAATTCATAAACAAATCAAATAAATAAAATTACCCCCCGACTTGCCTCGGATTGGTTTGGTTTTGTTTTGTTTTATGTATCTATTTATGTATTGCTTTGTTTGTTTGTTCATTACTTTTAATTATTCATTTCTTTATTTTGGAAAGGCAAAATGAGTCCAAATTCTAATTGTGTGCTCTTAAATTTTGAATTACCGATTTCGGTTATTTTTAGCCGACACGAACAGCTGCCTGGGGAGGTCGTGCATTCTATTATTATTTTGAAGGAAATCCCAGGTTTGAGAGTTTTAGACAAGATGAGAGTGAAGGACGTGTGTTCTTGCCTCAATTGTAAAATGTTTTTGTTTTCAGAGAGCGACACATTTGGCTTGCAACTTCCACCTTATAAATATATATATATTTTAAATTTTAAAATGAGCTTTTATATAGCGCGATATCCACTAAAAGTGCTCAAAGCGCTTTACAATAAGTCCCCGAGCAACAGCAACACGTAACATGTAGAACGAGACATGACGCCTGTGAGGCGATATTACAATTTTTTTCCGGACAGAGACAACGCTGTTAACGCTCTCATTTTACACCCCAGTACGGGGTAAGTATAGTTTACTTACTATACATTTGACTGTTTCCCTCCCAGCTAGAGTTTCCGGCAGTGCCAGCACAAAACCAAGTAATTTCATCCCAAGACAAAGACAGAAAGCATGTTGGAAAGAAGATATAGGGGGATAGAAGACATAGTACTAGTACGTGCTTCCCTGCCCACTATGGGAGGTCAGGAAACCCACCCAGGAATACGGTGAGGGAATGTGAGGAAAGAGCCATTTTCAAGGACCCAACTAGGCGCTGCTCAGAACAGGACCATGGCCTTCGGATCTGAAGGCGAGTATCATACCACAAGACCACTTAGCCGCAGAAAGTTGCTCAAAGTAGCTTATCAGAAGAAATAAAAAGCCCATTTGGAAATGTTTTGTTTGCTTTATCTTTAGGGGTTTAGGGGGCTTGCGACACTTTCGGGTCATTTCAGCCCCAGTAAAATCGAAGAAAGTAGGGGGCAAGTTGAAAGCTAAAATTAAAAGCACCGTATGGGCTCATTGTTGTAATGGAAACCTCAAAAAAATGATGCAAAATATTGGCCCTTACAACACTGTTAAACTGGGCGGGTTCGGATGTCAGACCTGCATATATTATGTGGATGTCGATACATATCCATCTCGCTTCCCCTTATCCTTTATACAAACGATACTTTCATGTTTTAGAAAAATTCACTTCAACCTTATCGACCAAGGTCAGTCGGAAAATGAAGAAAAAAACATATTTCACGGCTTTGATTTTGATCTCACTCACTCAATTCCCACTCAATCAGGGACTGCTGGCACTTGAGACGATGCAAGGGATCTCACCTGGTCCTGTCAGCAGCTATTCTTGGGGCCATCTCGAGGGACAGGCCAGGCCTCTCTGTTTTAGGTCCCTCTCTACGGTATGTCTCCAAGTCTCCTTTGGGTGTCCATCGCAGAGTCTTTCTTATCAGTGTTTCATCAGGTCTGCGACAGACATGCCCCAACCATTGCCATTTTCTCCTTTTAATGAGGCTCTCCAGAGACTTCACTTCAGCTCTCTCTGAGATTGTGTTTGGCCAGAATATCTTGAAGATTCGTCGCAAACATTTGTTTTGGAGCACTTCAAGTTTCTGGATGATACTCTCTGTGATCTTCCAATATTCTGATCCATAGAGCAAAACGCTCAAGACAGTACTTTTAAAAAGTTTTATTTTAGTGCTGGATTAATATAATCCCGTTGCTCTCCAAATTTGTTTGAGGGAAGCGAATGTCTGGTTTGCCTTACTGATTCTGGTTTTGATCTCTGCATTGCAGTCACCATCTACTGTCAGTTTACTGCCCAAGCACGTGAATTCTGCCAGAGGATTTCCATCAATAAGCACTGGATCTTTGTTTAATACGGCTTTGACCAGAAAAGGGTTAATCCTGGAAATCAAGAACCTACCATATCTACCTTCAGTTCGTACATGTCAGATGAAATCATCGGCTTTCCAGGTAATGCTCACGTTTCGTAATTCGTAAATTTTTGACACCAGTGAGCTTAAAATGCGTTATATACAGTGTTTCATGGCAATGTCACACAGCATTACAGACAAAAATATACATTGGAATGACAATACCGTTCCACAAACCCGTGTACGCGTGGATATGAATATCTTCTGCTTCATATCCTTCTGATAGATTTTAATAACTTGCTCGAACACTAACATTGATGGTGACGTAAAGTGTTAAGCTGATTATTTTTTTTGCATCCGTTACAGTATCATACTTTGAAATTTCCCTTCTTTACGGTATATAAAAAACGAAGGGTCTGGTATGAGTTTGTGTTTTTTGTTTTTAAGGGTTTTACGGCGCTTGCAACACATTTAGGTTATAATATCAGCGCCAGTAAAAAGGAATAAAATGAGATAGTGAAAAGTTTTAGAATTACAATTAAAGCACCCAAGAGAAAGTAAGACAAAGGGGAATGGGAATGAATAGGGATCAGATGTAGATTCCAAGAGCATACCACCAATGTACTTAGTTTGCGATCACCTATAAGTCTCATCCGGACACAAGCACAAAATCCAACAAAGAGGAATACACTCAAATGCCAACATTATACATTAAAAATAACAAATACAATAATACATAACAGAGAGATGATTTACAAGGAAAAAAATATCATCTCCCAAAACAATAACTATGCATTTGACTGTTTCCCTCCAAGCCAGGACTCCGACGAGGGCCAGGAAAAAAACCAAGTAATCTCATTCCAAGACAAAGACAGAAAGCATGTTGGATAACAGATATAAGGGGATAGAAGACACCGTATGTACCTCCTTGCCCACTATGGGGGTCTGGTATGAGTGAACATTTAGATGTTTTATATTAACAATATTATACACAGTGAATTTTGTTGTGATTACGATCACGATTAGATGTGCACTAATCACTAACATTGCCACCCTGGCGAATAGCAATACTATTAACAGATGGCACACAGGAACTCAGAGGAGATAGGCTAATTGTTTGTAATAGTGGACAGGTCTGTAAAGACAAAGAGTAAGATGGAAACGGAAAGCCGATATTGGGGATAGAAGACCTCTTTGAATTGAGCTTTTATATAGAGCAATTTCCACTAAACGTGCTCAAAGCGCTTTACAAAAGGTCCCTGGCCAATAGCAACACTTAACATGTAGGACGAGACATGACGTCTTTCAGGCGATATTACAATTTTTTTTCGGACAGAGACAATGCTGTTGACGGCCAGGTACTCATTTTACACCCGAGTACGGTGGGAAAATGTGAGTAAAGAGCCTTTAACAAGAACTAAACCATCATGCGCAGAGCGAGGCTCGAACCCAGGACCTTCCAATCCGAAAGCGAGTGTCATACCACATAGCCGCAGAAGACTATTAACAGATGGCACACAGAGGAGAGAGGTCAATTGTTCGTAAAAGTAGACAGGTCTGTAAAGCCAAAGAGCAAGATGGAAACGTTTCAGTTTAAGTTTTTAAGGGTTTTACGGTGCTTGCAACACATTTAGGTTATATCAGCGCCAGTAAAAAGGAAGAAAATGGGATAGTAAAAAGTTCTAGAAATAGAATTAAAGCAGCCAAGAGAAAGTAAGACAAAGGGGAACTGGGAACAAATAGGGATCAGATGTAGATTCCAAGAGCGCACCACCTATGTACTTAGTTTGAGATCACCTATAAGTCTCATCCGGACACAAGCACAAAATCCAACAAAGAGGAATACACTCAAATGCTTACATTATACCTAACACAAAAATAATTATTAAAATAATACATAACACAGAGAGATGATTTACAAGGAAAAAGATATCATCTCCCCAAACAATAACTATGCATTTGACTGTTTCCCTCCCAGCCAGGGCCAGGACAAAACCAAGTAATCTCATTCCAAGACAAAGACAGAAAGCATGGTGGAAAACAGATATAGGGGGATAGAAGACACAGCATGTACCTCCCTGCCCACTATGAGAGAAGATGGAAACGGAAAACCGATATTGGGGATAGTATAGAAAACACAAGAGACCTCTTTGCCCACCATGGAGGATCAGAATTGGCTATGCGGTATAACACTCACTTTCGGAATGAAAGGTCCTGGTTCGAGCCTCCCTCGCGCATAGTTAAGTCCACCGTACTCAGGTGTAAAATGAAAGCTTGGCCATCAACAGCGTTGTCTCAGTCGGAAAAGAAATTGTAATATCAACTAACAGGCGTTATGTCTCATTCTACATGTTATGTGGTGCTGTTGGTCAGGAACCCTTTGTAAAGCGCTTGAGCACATTAGTGGATATTGCGCTATATAAAAGCTCTAGAAGACCCGGATCACGAGAGCTGACTTGAAGAAGGAAACGGGGTGTTCAATAATTGTTGAATTCCAATTATAGGGAAGAGAGTTCCATTCTGAAACCACGTTAAAGATAACTAAGGACCCCGTCCATAACCTGGGAAAAATTATTAATTTTTTTAAAGACAACGACAACAACAACAAAAAAAAACCCACAAAAAATACACCGAAAAAAATAAATTAATCAATAAATTTAAAAAACAAACAAAACAAAGCAAAAACCCCTGCAAAACAGAAATCCAACAAAAAAGGAACGAATCAGACAAATCAGGACAATTTCTATTTTTTGAAAAGTAAATACAGTAGTTATCATTTATACACATTGAAATTTTATTTATTCATTTTTTTTAAAAATTTATCGTTACCGTCCTCATTATCATCATTTGGCATTCATTATTCATAGAAATATAACAACGCTTTTATACTAACTCAATAAAATAACTCGTGCGGGTGATGTTTAAATAAAGAATTTCACAATATAATTGGACGAGGACTCAAAAAAAAAAGATTTTTATTATTTACATATTACAAATCATGGAGATCTTGATAGCGCAGCTAGTTGTGCACTCTATTTACAGGCGCTCTTAATAACACTTATGTTGTTGGCCGAAGAAGGATTTTATCCCAAAACATTATATGTTAAATATTTTGTTTGTTGCGACACATTTAGGTCATATAGTAAAAACATTCTAGATGTACAATTAAAAGAACTTGTAAATTCCAAGAGCACACTATCAGTATACTTAGTTTGAGATTACCTAAATGTTTCAACCAAACACCAGCACAAGATCCCACTAAGAGCAATACACTCAAATGGGTCAGGACAAAACCAAGTAATCTCATTCCAAGACAAAGACGGAAAACAGATACAGGGGGATAGCAGACACAGCAAGTACCCACCTGCCCACCATGGGAGGTCGGAAACCCCACCCAGAATACCGCTGTGACAGATCAAATGTTTACATGGTACATAAACAATATTCAAAACTAATGATCATAATAAATCACAACAGTGACAGATGATTTACAAGGGGAAAATATCTCTCACAAAAAAAAGGTACTGTACATTTGACTGCCTCCCTCCCAGATAATTGAGATAAGGACTCCTACCGGGAGCAGGAAAAAAATCGAGCAATCTCAATCCAGAACAAAGACAGATCAACATGGACGTGGAAAGCAGATATGGAGGATAGAAGTAGAAGACACAGCAAGTGACCTACTACCCCGACCATCAGTGTGGAAAATTCTTTGAGATCATAAATCTGAACATTAACAAAATGGAATGAAAGCTTAAATTCAATTTATGAAGACAGATGATGTGGTCACTTCAGGTTTCCCCTTTGTAACAAAACATGATGAATGGAACACTTAATACGAAAGAGTTTTTCATGTGTGTTATCCATCGTGTTTTGTTGGCAAAGGGGAAATCCGAAACGATAACCATCTTTGTAAATTAAATCGAAACTTCCATTCCATTTTGATTTCTATCATTAATTACTTCCAGCTTCAAGTTCAAGCAGTATCACTTAGACAAGGACACACAGCAAGAGTAACCATCCCAACATCAAA
>NC_088368.1:37267704-37327704 GCF_034508935.2 Berghia stephanieae | reverse complement strand
AAACAACTATGCAACTGTGAAGAAAGGTGTGAACCGAGTGCCGAAAAAATCATCCATCGGACACGATACAGAGATGCTAGAGAGAGGTATCAATGGGATGCAGACAAGAACGAAAACGCCAACACAGCCCATCCAGTGTTTGCCGCTGATCTGCAAAAAGTAATTTTGCTGCCGAGAATCAATCAGTTTAACAGAATCATGTTCACAAGCAAATTGGTCTTATTCAATGAGACATTTGCACCAGTGGGCTGCAAAAAGAAGTGAAAAGGACATTGCCGTGATATGGAATGAATCAATTTTAGGACGAAAAGATGAAGATCTTGCATCAGCTTCTTACCTAATATATAAGCGTGATGCCGAATCTGTGACACTCTGACTGGATAACTGTAGCGCCCAAAATATAAATTGTACCCTTTATACTATGTTACTTCATCTTGTAAATGATGAGACTACTACAAAAGCAAGCAACATCACAATCAACTATTTCGAGCCTGGTCATACTTTTATGGCAGCTGACTCCACCCATGCCGGAATCCAAAGAGTTCTGAGACAGAAAGACGGCAAAATCTTTGATCTCAATGAATTTGAACAATGTGTCGTAGAAGCAGGCTGCCAGACAATGCCGTTGAGGTTTAATGACTTTGCCAACTGGGATTCTGGAGTCAGTAGTTATCTGTTGAGCAAAGCTGACAATCGTCCCTACCTAGCTAAGATTGTTTGTGCTGAATTCAGGCGAGTGTCACCAAAGACACTCTTCTTCAAAATAGCTTTGAAGAAGATACCTTCAACGAATGTGACATTCTGAAACGCGGATTTGTTTGTAGGCCAAAGTTTCGTACAAAACCCAGGGGTGTAGGATTTACAAGAAGGATGGGATCGTGAAACAACTTGTGGGTTTGACCCCCCCCCCCCCCCCCCCCCCCAATAGACGAAAGTACTGGATAGACTTACCAACCAGCTCCACGAGTAAAATTCTTTGCAAATCCTACAAGTGAATGTCCTTTCATCATTCACTGACTAGTTGGAAACGTTGCTCTTCCAAAGAATGTGTAAGAGCACGCAACTTTTACACCTAAGTAATGATTCAATTCATTATCTAAAGAGAAGAGATGGAATGTATAATATGTATGTGATAATATTAGCAGCGATGATTACAAAAGCAAACTCCATGTCAGTGAACTATAACGAAAGAGGGAGAGAAAGAGAGTTAGTACTAGATATACAAATAATGCTAATCAAATCACTGCAAATGAAAATATTATGAAAATTTACATGACTGGTGCGATTGTTCTAAAATAATAAAGCATGTTCAGCTTGATATCCTATATGTTTTTGATTAGTTTCCTTCGATTATTCTAGGGACCTGTGATTATGATGTTTTTGCTTATCATAGCTTAACATTGGGCGATATGCGTCCTCACATGACACTGTATATCAATATGCACATTACCGCTAAATTAGCCCATGTCTATGACAAACAGACGCAAAAACAAGATGCGTCCGTTTGTCACACACTGGATACACATCCGAAAGTGCGATGGACGCATACTATTTTTGCGTCTATCTGTCAAAGACATGTGTCAATCAATTTTCAATCATGGATTTGGCAAAAGGTCTTTTGGTGAATTACACAGTTAATACAAATATTTTAGTTTTCAAGTTCCATGAAAAAAATAACAAAAAAAAATATCTTTAATTACCTATTAATTCTTTTAGATTCGAGCCAATAGTTACAATGTTATTAAGTAAAACAGTTTTTTTGCGTTTCCTGAAAAAGTAGGTTTTCCCGTTATGCGTCTTTTTCTCATATCACGGCAGAACTGTTGCCTTCAACAACCTATGCTTTCATCTTTTAAAAAATCCAACTCACCAATACAGAACATAGTCAAAAAGCCTGTTTTCCCGCTCATCCCTGATGGGGGGCGGGGGCTGTTATGTGTATTGTCCGTCTCCATTTGTACAGAAACAATTCTTCAGCCAAATGTAATATTTAATAAAATTATGTGAAAAATCTTTTATTTCTGATGAAACATTTCTACTAGCATCATAAACAAATCTTCTATATCAACTCTCTTTTACTTTTTAATTTTCATCAGAAATAAAATATTTTTCACATAATTTTATTAAATATTACATTTGGGTGAAGAATTGTTTCTGTACAAATGGAGACGGACAATACACATAACAGCCCCCCCTTCTTCTTGCAATGATAAAACAAAAACAAAGAACATTTATTAAGTAAAAAAGAGTGTTAAGAGTTTACATTTATTCTAGATAATTCTGCATCATGTAAGCACAGAACCACATGCACTGCTGTCATCTGAAAAAAATCCCTTTTAAAAATTTGGCCAGAGAACTCATCAGAGAAGTTCCAGGTTTGAGAGTTTTGGACAATGTAAGGGTCATTTTAATTGAGCAATATTTGAAGGAAAAGTTTTCTGGCCAAATTTTTAAAAACGTTTTTTTTTCAGCATGTGACAGTACAAGTGACACCACATTCTCAATATATACCACTGAACACTGATAAAACGCTTGTTTCCATTTTGGCTTGACAACGCTTACTTCATATATAAAGCAAATCAAAATGACACCCATCTATCTTGTCACACATGGGAGGGATCTATATTCATGTTTTCGTCACTTTGAACAAATGTAAACACGCTGAACGTTCTGAACATACCCATGAGTCAAGCTGAAGACAATTCGAAAATTAAACGAACTCACCTGTGATGTTTAATTGAAACTCTGACGAGTCCAATTCCGAATGGGGAACAAATGAAGAATCACGCCGTGACTGTCAGGCTTAACGCGTCAGAACAGACATACGGAACAAATGGAACGGGATGGGACACATACATACAAGTATAATCTATAACACTATTATATTATAGTCTAATGAGTTTCGATGATATTTACCAATGGGTGGGCATTTGTTCCCCATTCGGAATTGGACTCGTCAGAGTTTCAATTAAACATCACAGGTGAGTTCGTTTAATTTTCGAACTCTACCTCGTACCCCAATTCCGAATTGGGTTACAAATGAAGCTTTAAAGCGTTTGTCTGTTATGACGTAAATTACGAAATCCACGTAGCACTACTCATTTGTTGTTCATCCAGTACTGCCCTATTGAAATCCTTTTTCGTTCTCTCCACTAGCTTATGATAAAATTTTTTTAAACGTGGTCTCTGACCTCCATCTTCCCGCTTTCAGTATTATACAAAGTGGAACTCCTTTTGTGGCCGCTTTGCTAGTAGATGCTGCCCGGGTGGAATGGGGCTTAAAAATACTGATATCAATGCCCGCTAACTCCATTGTCTTTTTTGTCCCTCTCCTCGTGGTATCTATAGAGATTTCTTTAAAAATTTAAGTAGTGTTGATGCCAACGGCGGAAAAGATTTTTAGTGATTTTATTACAAAATACCAGCCATTTCCTGATGTGTGTAGTATATTGTTTTCTGGTATTTCGTCGCCATGAATTGATAATGATTTCACTAATTTCTTCTGAAGTGTTTGCACTTTCGAGAATTTCCCGGACAAGCGGCAGGCTATCATTCTGCTGTTGTGTAATATGGGGTGAACCTTCTGTTTTGTTACTGGATGATGAAGAAGGTTGGCTTTCTTTGGTAATAGGGGTGGAACATCTGTTAATAAGTTTATGAGTTTTGGAAACCATGGTTGTGATTTCCAAACCGGAACAATCATGACACAATCCACTTTTTCGGTTTCTATTCTTTGTAGGATTCTGATAATTAGATTAAAAGGAGGGAAAATATAAGCATATAAATGAGACCAAGAAAATGAAAAAGCATTTATTCTCCATGCGTCTGCATCTTTTTTCTCTGAGACACACTGTTCTATTTTATGATTTATTCTACTAGCAAATACGTCAACTTGGAAGAGCCCATATTCTGTGTTAATGTCGTCAAAGACAGATTTCTCTAGAGACCACTCTGTTTCAAGCCCTTTTTCTCTACTAGCTTTGTCCGCTTCAGTATTCTCTTTTCCTGGTATGTGTACAGCTGTGACTGTCATATTTCTCTCTATACACCATAACCATAGTTCTCTGGTTATATTATTGCATTCTTCTTTCATGCTGCCTTTTTTGTTAATACATGATACAGCTGTCGTATTGTCGCAAAATAAAGTAATCTTAGAGTGGCCTTTATAATCAGAAGAAAATGCTTTCAAAGTGAGAAGAGCCGCTTTCAATTCAAGATAATTTATATGCCATCTTCTTTCTTCTTCTGACCATAAACCTCCAGTTCTAACTCCTGCAAATTCTCCACCCAATCCAGTATTACTGGCATCTGATGTTAAGATAAATCCTTCGGGTTGTGGTCCTATCTTAATAGGTTAACTGCCCACCATAGAAAGCCATCATTTTAAATCTTCTTTATAGCCTCTGTTATAACAATAATATTATCGAAATTACCCTTATTTTTGTTAACGATTTGTTTTTATAAATCTCCAATCTTTTATAAAACATATTTCCATATCAGTTACCAGGGCAAACTGCAACCAGTGTTCCTATGATTTCCGCAACCAGTGTTCCTATGATTTCCGCTAATTTTGATGGTAATAAATTCTTCACGAATGTAATGATCCCAAAGATTTTTCATTTTCTTAATCTTTTCCTCTGTTGGTCTAATGGTCATTGTCTTTGAATATAAGACAAACCCTAAATATGTAATCTCTTGGGTTGGTATAAGGCGAGATTTGTTGGTATTTATTGTGAAGTCCAGTTCATCAAATAGTTTACAAACTCTGTTACAAGCTCGTAAACAATCCAAATCTGTTCTCCCCAATATGAGGGCATCGTCTATATACATAATTATGATAATGTTTTCGTCTCTCAGGCGAGCAAGTACTGGTTTTATGACTTTTGTAAAAATCCGCGGAGCATCAGTGAAACCCATTACGAATGAAGTAAATTCGAACTTTCCCCTGAAAACATAAATCTGAAAAATTTTCTAGCTTTCTCATGTAGTGCAATACTGAAATAAGCATCTTTTAAGTCACAGGAACAAGCAAAGCATTGTTCCTGAAATGATATACTGCCTCTTGAAGACTGCTCATTTTAAAATGTGTATATTTAACGTATTTATTGAAATGCTTAAGGTTGAGAATAATTCTAAGGTTCCCATTACTTTTAGTTCTAGCGAATATATTAGAATACAATTGATTCTGGTTATCCTCGTCATCCCTCTGACTGCTTGGATAATATTTTTCTCTTTCAATTCTCTAACTTCTCTTTCAATTAGTATTCTTTCCTGTTCCGAAAATGTTATGCTTTTTGGGATAAAAGTTTACACAGGGGTAAAACAAAGTTCTGGGTAAACTCCCCTAATTTGGTTTAACACCCACTGGTCTTTAGTGATTTTCTGCCATTTCTGTATATATAATCTTGTTTTCCCCTCTGTGAAATGATCTATAGTATTCTTAAATTCTAAACTTGCGCTATTGTCTTCTTTTCCCTTCATAATTTATCATTGTTGTCCTAAAGTTAAATTTGGTTCTGTGAGAAGTGTTTCCTTCCTCCCCGTCCTCCTCTTGTTATCGGTCGCCATCCTCTCCCCCTCTGCTTTTGTGGGTTCTGGATGGTGAGGGGTAAGGCATCCTCCTTTGACCATTTTTTGATTTTCCATCACAGTGAAACGTGCCAGGTTTTGTCACGGCTTTCGAAAGCTTGTGGGTATCATTAATTGTCTTAATGCTTTCGTCTAAATTATCTCCGAAAAGGAACTCCGTTGATGTGTTTTCTTTCTGTTTGCACAATTCTCTACATTCTTCATTCAGAAAAGGCTTAAGTGTTTCTTTTCGAATTTGGCTGCAATTAGTATATACAGCTGATCCCACTCTTAACAAAACCGTGACTAATGGAGTCATTGCTTTGACCTCTATTACCCTCTTATTATCCTTTTCATGGCTCCTTTTAACTAAGTCGCTCAGCAGTTTAGCTGTTATGGTTAAACTTTTGCTCATTAACAATTGAATGTTATTGATGGTCGTGTCCTTAGATTTTGCATAAGTAGGCAGTATACGCCATACTTGAGGGTTAATTCGAGGGACTCTGAGATTGGGGGTGTTTTTAGGGCAAAGGTGTTTATCCAACACTTTCTTGGTTTTTTCCCTGTTGACATTAGCGCACACTCCATTATTGACTATCTTTGCCACCGATTCGTGAATGTCTTCACCAAACGATTCTGGTACATTAAAAAAACTGTTCCAGTTCTTTTATTTCATTATCAATTTCATCTTTGTCCTCACTTTCTTCCACCTCTTCTTCTTTCTCATCTTCGTATGTCATATCATTTTCGAGCATCTCTAGCTCGTCGAGGTCACTGGTTGCGGTCATTGTGTGCGTGCCTTCTCCCCCCTTTTCGCTCTCATTCGGCTTTCGTTTCTTTAACGACGGCTCGCTGGAGTCGTGATTAGTCATTAATAGATGCGTTAGTGACTTGAAACCTTCTACAATTAACTGTCCCAATTCCGAATTTGAGGCGTGGGGATTGCTATGGGCGTGGGTTTCCTTGCTCACTAAATGTGATGGCCCCTGATTAACTGCCTCATTTCCAATTGTTTTTGTTTTAGATTCTAATTTTCTTTTATATGTTCTACTGTCTTTTTTACATTCTCCATTTTTACCCCTCTTTTTCTCTCCCGCGGGAGAAGAAATTGGGTTTTTTGTATGAGTTAACACTCCCTCGGGAGATGTTATGGGAACTGTTTTAGTTTTCTCCCCCGCGGGGTAGAAAGTTCCTTATTCAACTCTTCCACTTTATCTGGTTCCATTGTTTATTCGAAGTAATTTAAAACATTTTCTCAAAAGTTTAAATCATTAAGCACCACTTTCACAGTGTTAATAATATACTTTTGTATGAATTAACACTCCCTCGGGAGATGTTATGGGAACTGTTTTAGTTTTCTCCCCCGCGAGGGTAGAAAGTTCCTTATTCAACTCTTCAACTTTATCTACTCAAAAGTTTAAATCATTAAGCACCACTTTCACAGTGTTAGTAATATACTTTTGTATGAATTAACACTCCCTCGGGAGATGTTATGGGAACTGTTTTAGTTTTCTCCCCCGTGGGGGTAGAAAGTTCCCTATTCAAATCTTCAACTTTATCTGGCTCCATTGTTTATTAGAAGTAATTTAAACATTTTCCCTCAAATGTTTAAATCATTAAGCACCACTTTCACAGTGTTAATAATATACTTTTGTATGAATTAACACTCCCTCGGGAGATGTTATGGGAACTGTTTTAGTTTTCTCCCCCGCGGGGTAGAAAGTTCCCTATTCAACTCTTCAACTTTATCTGGCTCCATTGTTTATTAGAAGTAATTTAAACATTTTTCTTCAAAAGTTTAAATCATTAAGCACCACTTTCACAGTGTTAATAATATGCTTCAATGGGAATTGGTATGTCACAGGTCTAATAACAGATTAAAAATCCAATAAGGATAAGGAAAAATTAACACAATTGTTTGCATTAAATAGACAAAACAAGACGCGTCCAGCCTTCTTGACAGTCGAACGTGAACTGACAGTCACGGCGTGATTCTTCATTTGTAACCCAATTCGGAATTGGGGTACGAGGTAGAGTGACGACCAATCGTGATGTGTGAACATTTTTCACTATGTAGGTCACTTTGAGCACACTTTGCAATGTGACCAATGGCCTGGAGCACATGGAAAGTTAATATAGATCATACCCATTCTTAATTACAAAGCCTTCTTGAACTGAACTGATATCATAACTTTGATAAAGTCTCAAGTTTAAGAGTTTACGTAGTGCAGCCAATCCTGGCCAGACCAGACCTGTCAACCCTTCATGGTCCAAAAGTGGAATCAGAACTTCAGAAAATAGGAATTTGAGACAAAAAAAAAAAAAAGAAATTTGTTACAAATGGTTAATTCCCTTTGAAAATTGCCACCAACTTCGTTACCAAAACAGGTGGTATTCTGGCAAAGCTGACAATGTGTGTTGCCATAACGTGTGTCAGGTAATGGAATGAGGAAGGGGGAAGGGAGGACAAATAATTCTCTTACCTATCTCCCTTATAGCAATCAATCATTGAGCTTTTATATATTTGAAAGCGAGTGTCATACCACTAGACCACATAGCCGTTGTCATTGAAAAAAATGTTTCATCTCCTACCCCCCCCCCCCCTTTCCAACACCCACCTCTCCCTTTTCATAACAACGTCACTTTTTTTTGGACATTTTAAAGACAATGGCAGAATGGAGGAAAAGAAGAGTGGAAATAGGAGCGATTCCACCAACAGCTGAAGGGTTAGCAGGTATGCCTAGAAGATAATGTGGACAATAATGGAGAGCCAAAATCAGAAAGATTTTGAAAAAGTGACCATAAAATTGATATAATTGATATTTGAAAGAATGAATAAATGTATCATTTGTTGGTGCTATAAATAGAATCGAATTCCAAAACAACATATAAACTTGTATGATCCAACTGAAAATTTCATCAAACTCCCAACATGAACTCTAGTTGTGAAACAAAATAAAGTGTATAATTACAATAATGAAATAAAAGCACATGATTTCTTTCAATTTAAATGAAATGAATTTTAATAATGCATACGATCCTCAGAAAAATGTGTAAGATGAATGGAAATGCTTAAGAATCCACATTTTTTAAATCCGATTGGCAGCACCATTTTTGTCATGTCATCTAATAAGCCAATAAATGGTTTGAAAGTTTTCTGTAAAAAAAATATTTATTTTATGTTTTCAGGGGATTTCAGGTCATTTAAGCGCCAATAAAAGGCAGATGAAGAAAAACTTAAAACAGATAACACACTTCACTACAAACATCCAATAGAAAGAAATAGAAAGGCTACTTCAAACAGAGAACAGCAGTAGATTCAAGAGTAATCCATCAGTGCACCTAGTTTGAGACCACCTACAGAGTCCTACAGAGACAGGATCCTGCCAGGGATAATCACTTTTTTGTTTGTTTTTAAGGGTTTTACGGTACTTGCAACACATTTAGGTCATATCAGTGCCAGTATAAAGGAAGAAAGTTGGAGAGTCAAAACATTCTTGATGTGCAATGAAAAGGGTTTGCAGAAAAAAGTAAGACAAAGGGGAGTGGTTCAAATAGGGAACAGATTTAGATTCCAAGAGCGCACTATCAGTGTAGTTTGATAAGGGGGATAATCAGATTCTTATACAGTGCACATCAATGAGTAAAAAAAAAAACCAAGGTGATTTAAAAGGAAAAAAATATCATCTCTAACAAAACTGATAAATCCATCTGACTTGTTTCACTACTAGCAAAAGACTCCAAACAGGGCCCAGGTGAAACCAAATGGTCTCATTTGGGAGCAAGGACACAAAGCCACGTGGAAAGGACAAGTGATACTTTGGGATAGAAGAGAAAGCAAAAGTGTGAACCAATGAAGAATCGATCGGTCCAGGGGCAGCCAACATATCCCCCACCCTTAGGGGAATTCCAACCACTACTGTCCAATATATACAAAGTAAGTTTGGCAGTGACCAACGGTATAAGTCCATCCACCTGTATTCCATTTGTCCTGCCTAAAAATGATAATGTACAATGTCTTTTCTCTCCTTACTCTCACCTACTTGGCTATTTGTCAACCATTTCAAATCAAATTTGGATGTGATACAACATTAAAATCGCACCATTTTCTTAAAGATGCTAAAAGAACTCTTGAGAATGACAACGATGACCTTTGACCTGCATCAAGCCACACAGCATTTTGAAATATGTGAATGGTGCAGTGCTAGAGTGACAACAGCATTAATGACAACTCTGGATTGTTATCATCGGTACATAGTGTAGCAATGGAAATTCCAAATTTTACTTGACTTTCAACTTCAACCATTGTTCTTCACACTGAAACCACTATGTGAAAACCCATCTACCTGTCTTTGCAAACTGCTTTGATAACCGTAGGGCTGTAGCATTAATACAGGTACTCACTTTCCATACCTCTCAGCACTACTAAAAGCATGGGTGAAAGTTCAATGGGATCGAATTCACTGAAAGACAGACCAGCAAAGCCAGTTTGCCTTACTAAGATGCTGATTTAAATCAAGTAACGGCCACCCAAACCTACTTAAATGACCTAACAATAAGAGTCAAAATGCCTGCAGTCGATTATTATAACAAAATACCGACATCAACTTCCATTAGAACTTTCATTCAAGACTACCAGACAAAACAGACTGTAAGAAAATACCCCAAATAAATTGTCTCAAACTGATTTTTTGGGATGACATAAAAAAAAAAAATAAAAAAGTCTTTCCAGCTTTTTTTTTCGTTAATTAAATTGAAGCTTCCATTCCATTTGTCTATTGTTATTATTTTCTTCGAGCTTCATTTGCATTACAGCTTTGTCTGAGCTGACTGTATCATTCATACAATCTTTAGATTCTTATCGTGTATCAGTGCAAGCTCCCACACTTTTTTCACTGTGAAATCTAACTGGAGTCCACAACGCATGGCCATTTCCTCCACGAAATCCTTTCTTCTACAGGTTCCAACAATGTCAATATGACTACAAGGATTCTTTTCCAGCTGATGCAAACCTGATGCAGAAGAAAAAAAATTAAAAATTTTAATTTATTTCTTAAAAAATTAAATTACATTCAAATTTCAAAGAATTATGGGACTTTCAAGAGATCTGAAATCTATTCACCTTAACAACACCATTCTCCCATTTCTCATTCGTCTTTACTGTTTCATTCATCCTGTTGTGTTGACAAAGAGGGATCTAGAGACCTAAGAAACACCTCAAGGGGACAATTTTCGGCAGTGATGGCGAGGTGCAGGCGGAGGTGACTCAACGATGTCGAAGTTTGCCATGTGAATTCATCTTCGACCTGATGCAACAACTGGATCGGATAGTGAGCAATAACTGTTGTCCATTTTACACTATAGAAACTGGGATAAATGTGGGCGTCCTTGAGATAATCAGTCGCAAGGTGAAAATCTTCGGAGATATTGACAATTTTAGTCAAGAGGTCAAATTTTATGGAAAATGAGTTCTCATCAAAAATCGTTAAATCAAACTTTTTTCTTCATATTGATGAAATATTTTAATTGTATTCTACTCCTAAATATTTTATTTTAATTTTTTTCATGAAGGTAATATTATACTTAATTTCAACTCTTGTCAACTTTGGAAGCGATTTTCTCAAAATTAGGGTTTCACACCCTAGCCCATGCATATGACCATAACTTCATGAAAAATCACCCGATTTGCTTCAAATAAAGATTAAAATGCTCAGAAGACATTGGGCTTTCAAAAAATGTAAAAAAAAACGAAAAAAAACAAAAATGTTCACCATGTGACTGATTATGTCAAGGACGCACACAAATTCCGACTCCACGGGCCTAATGGTTCTAGAGGACTACTTGATAGTGTTATCAATAAAGCTGTCCTAATTCAAGACTAATGCCTATTTTACCTGTCAAGACTGTCTGTTTGACTCCATTAGAAGGGACATACTGGAGAACCAGTCTACCATGTTGACGTTCTCTGATTCAGACTTTTTGATTAGGGGATGATCCTGACAAAATTGAGATCATAAATATTAGTAATAATAATCTAAAAAATATGGAATAAATGATGTCATAACATTAATGGCTTCAATGGCTTAGTAGATAAGAGTACACATAGAGGAAAAAGAACAAATTCTGCTCTAGAGGGTCCTCAGTTCAAGCGCCTTGGGATGCACTGGCGTCCTATTCAAAGGGTAGCGAGCAAATTTAATGCATAGAAACAGGTAAACTCTATTCCATTTCCAAGGGCTTTATGGCTCCTGAAGGATTAATAAAGAAGGAAGGGGGTTGAAAGTCAAGATGATCATAATTAGAATTTGTCAGTTTTTTTAGACAGTTATTAGTGATGATAATGACAATTTGTCATAAAGGAGAAAAATCTATCGGCCCGTCTGTCACGCCCAAATTCAATGCCAAAATAACATAGATATTCATTGTTACTCAATATTACGTAATATATTACTAATTTCTAAAACACATGTATTTTGATCATTAGATACAGACTGACTTTTTGTAAATATAATTTAACAAACTGTCATTTCCCATTAAACCTTTTAGAACCCTACCTATAATGCCACCCATTATATCAAGATATTATTATGATAAACTTTTGGCCAAAAGGAGGTATATGTTTTTATACTACAAACCCGGGTAGTGTGTGTATTACTGCAACCTTGTGGTTATGCAGCTTATAAATAAGAATCTTTAATCAATTGCAAAACATATTCCATCAAACGGGCGAATTTAAATGAAGCCTTAAAAAAAGTATTACTTAAATCGATCAGCCAAACTTACTGTTACATTATCTCTCTATTACCAAGGTTGGCTGAGAAAAAACATATGGAAAAGAAAGGGGAAAAAAACAACACACACCCAGAGAGAGAGAGAGAGAGAGAGAGAGAGAGAGAGAGAGAGAGAGAGAGAGAGAGAGAGAGAGAGAGAGAGAGAGAGAGAGAGAGAGAGAGAGAGAGAAGAAGAGAGAGAGAGAGAGAGAGAGAGAGAGAAGAGAGAGAGAAGAAAGAGAGAGAGAAGAGACAGAGAGAGAGAGACAGAGAGAGAGAGAGACAGAGAGAGAGAGATAGAGGGAGGGAGAGAGAGAGAGAGAGGAGGAGAGGGTAGAGAGAGAGAGGAGAGGGAGAAGGGGAGGAGAGGGAAAGAGAGAGAGATTTGGGGGGAGACAGAGAGAGAGAGAGAGAGAGGGAGAGAAAGACCATTCTGATATGACATAAGTTGTGATGAATTCAATTGAATTCAGAACAAACAAACAAACAAAAACAAAAAAAATAATTTAAAAAATAAAATAATACAAAGCTAAAGGGTACTAGACTAAAATATTAACACCCATTTGCTCCACCCCTTCCCTGTCGATCATCTTTTCAATCAAGGCCATCATGGGTATTGTGCCACTATTCACATTTGGCACCATTGTGTCTAGACTAACGTCATGGACATGGAAGTGTAACCAAAAATCATGCAGCTGAGCAGAGGTGTCAAAAAATGACACAAGACATTATGGTGATTTTTCAGCTAAACTACCACTTAGAGGAAAACGTTTGACATGGCAAAAACAGCGGAAAATTTCAGAAAAACCCTAAAATCCCAGAATTCGGGGGAAGTTTATCATTACTGAGTTATTAGAGAGATTTAACAGATCATACATATGTATCAACATTTCTATCACACAATCATTCTCATTATACATAAAAGTAGTGCCACCATGCGATTTTCATTATTTACTTATCCTCTTGGTCTTGGTGCATCAGTTACACATAAGACTGACACAAATCTTTTTCATATGGGTAACGGAGATGTATACATTGTGACATCCAATCAAAAATCGAATAGTGGCACTATTATTACATTTAATGAGAATGATCATGTGATAGATAAGTGATAACTGATGCTCGATATATACTATTTGCTAAGCCTCTCAATTGAAGAGTAAAAGCCCATTCACACCAATGAAATCATCTATTTTGTGAAAAATTGGATAAGTTATAAATTAAGCTTAATGTGATACGAAGCTGCTAGAAGCCGTGGACTGTAAAAATAAACAAAAATGAATATACCAGCTTAAAAAAAACCCCAACAAAATACCAAACACAGAACATTTCGGGTTCAAAACCCTTCTTCAGCCAACAACAACAAAAAAATAAACTATAAAAACATAAATACATTACTTATCTGCTTTTAAAGTAATGTAATTAATTGAGGGTTTTTTGTGTGGGCTGAAGAAGGGTTTTGAAGCCGAAACGTTCCATGTTTAGTAATTTGTTCTTTATTGAAGCTGTTACATTCATTTTTGTTTACTTTTACAGTCCACAGCTTCTAGCAGTTTAGTATCAACTTATTCAGTTATCACTCCCATACCATTATGTAATCTACACAGTAAACGGGCAATGCTGAAATAATGTCCAAACAAATCTATGTGGGGACTTCTTTACTTACCAGTAACTTTTTATATTTTGGCCTTCTTTTGCAATCTTTGGTTAAACTGGAATGAAGCAAAGAGGGAAAATGTGAAAGAGTGAAGTTTCACTAAACAAAACAAATTAAAAAGCAACAGACCAGCGACAATAAATTAATCCCATCTGAGCTGCCAGCTTGGACAAAGTCGTTAAGGGGACAAAATGACGTTCATTTAAGTGAGAACTGAACTTCGTATACTTGCGGTAAAAATATGATATTATACTCATCAGCATGTGTTGTCCTGATATTAATAATATATAATAATAATAATAATAATAATAATAATAATAATAATAATAATAATAATAATAATAATAATAATAATAATAATAATAATAATAATAATAATGCTTTATTGCATCCCAAAAAGGAAATATTTTGTACAGACGTGTTATAATTTACACAGTAAAATAAAAAGATAATGGAAATGTGATGTTAGCCAGAGTTGTGCTTTATATCTGAATAATTTCAACATTGTAAAAAGGTTAAAATTGTCACTGTAAATTGTAAATTGAAAAGATTGCAAAACAAAAACAGTAAATAGTGCATATTAACATCGAAATCAGATTCACAGCATTATTACTTTTCCATATTACAACAATCCATACTTTCCACATCAGTACCTACAATATATTAACTCCTCCACCACCACACAGTGATTTACGTGACAAAATCGTATTTCTGTGTATCAACAAGATATGAAGTGAGTAGAAAAGTGCCAGAAGACAATAGAGAATAAAAAATTTTTCGCGGCGGTGGTGGGGTTTGAACCTGCGACCTTATTGGTACGACAACTCCGCCTGGCAGGTGAGAGCGTGGCTCTACCGTGTGAGCTATCCACGAACACAAAATATTCGTTTCAAACCCAAAGTCATTTCTAGATCCCTCTCTCACCCACTTCTTGAGATCGCCGATTCGTTCACCACCATCGCGAAGTAATTTTGACCAGCAGTTAAGCTTAATAGCCAATATTCTCATCACAAACATATAACATAGAAACGATTGAGACATTGAGTATGCTCCGGTGTATGGGGTGAATTTTTAATTCAGAAAAGTGAGTGGAGCAGGCACTTATGTTGGTAACAACAAGATATGAGTGAGTAGAAAAGTGCCAGAAGACAATAGAGAATAAAAATTTTTTCGCGGCGGTGGTGGGGTTTGAACCTGCGACCTTATTGGTACGACAACTCCGCCTGGCAGGTGAGAGCGTGGCTCTACCGTGTGAGCTATCCACGAACACAAAATATTCGTTTCAAACCCAAAGTCATTTCTAGATCCCTCTCTCAACCACTTCTTGAGATCGCCGATTCGTTTCTGTGTATCAGTTACTCATTGTAGAGGCTGAATATAGAAGAATCCCCCCTCCCCCTGAAGTCCAAATATGTCAATAAATAACAATGTGAAATTGAATGTAGACTTCAATTTAATATACAAAAACAGATAAAATGGACGTTTCAGGTTTCCCCTTTATCAAACAAAACAGGATGAATGAAACACTACAGTCAAAAGATTTCAATACAGAAAAAAACACTGAACATACCAATCTCTGACGAAAGATCTAAGCTCATCTGAGAATTCTTTGCCTAGCTGGGGCGGTTCCTCCTGCAAAACTTTGGTCAGGACCTCAAAGTCTGTCTTACAATTTTTATAGGGGAATTCACCCGTGGCAAGTTCTACCTGTTGACACAAAAAGATTTGGGATCAAATGGTTGTCAATTTTTTTTTCCGGTTGGTTTCATGACCACTGAATATGCAGGAATGCCTTTTGCTAAAGTAAAAACAAAAGGGTGAAAATGATTCTCGTAAAGAAGATATATGAAAATATTTCGTGCAAAGCTTCTACATAAAGCCTCCCCCCCCCCAAAAAAAACCCACGACACCTTATTCTAATTGATCTAATTGGCAATTCACAAATTGGTCGTTAAAAATCAATCGCTTGAAACTATCAGTGGAATTGTAAGAAATAGTGTCCCAATAATATAAATACAGGCTCAGTTTAAATGGTTGACTAGGTAAAGAGGTGGATTTGAAATAATAATGATAATAATAATAAAAGTAACAATTACAATATTAATAATAACAAAATAGCAAGATTTAGGTCTAGTCTATGCTAAAATCCTGTTGAAACAACACCCGAATTCATAAAACCCCAATGCAAATCTATCCATATTTGTGAGCAACTCCTTCCTTACCAATGAGATACCTAAACTCCACACATCTGCTCTGATATCGTAGTCAGGTCTTGTGGGATCAGGAGGCTCAATTCTCTCTGGCTGAAAGAAAAAATAAATAAACAAAGATTAAATAAAAGATTTAAAAGATGTATTTAAATTGAGCCTTTTAACTCACTTAACCCTAATACCGACTATATCCATAATACAGAAAAGTGAGTGGAGCAGGCACTTATGTTGGTAACAACAAGAGATGAAGTGAGTAGAAAAGTGCCAGAAGACAATAGAGAATAAAAAATTTTTCGCGGCGGTGGTGGGGTTTGAACCTGCGACCTTATTGGTACGACAACTCCGCCTGGCAGGTGAGAGCTTGGCTCTACCGTGTGAGCTATCCACGAATACAAAATATTCGTATCAAACTCAGGTCAATTCTAGAGCTCTCTCTCACCCACTTCTGGAGACCGCTGGTTCGCTCGCCACAAAACCATCGCGAAGTTATTTGACCAGCAGTTAAGCTTAATAGCCAATATTCTCAACACAAACATATAACATAGAAACGATTGAGACATTGAATATGCTCCGGTATACGGGGTGAATATCCATCGTTTACCCGGGTTACTTTTACCCCATGCCTATTTATTACGTTATTCTGAGACAAATTATAGGTGTAGTATCAAAGCTAATGTTGTTAGTTTTTACATGTTAATGATAGTTGAATAAAACTATCTATGTACATACTCATTTTTAATATATTTTTTCCAATTTTGAAAAGTAGCAAAATCTCTAGGATTGAGTGAGTTGACACTAGTATCACGGTGAATGCAGTTAGATTAACATGCTCCGAGCACCAAAATACATGCACTTTAACTAAACCATTTCATAATACAGATAAAAAAAAAGTCAGAAATCTGCCATCATTCATTGAAATAAGCCAGACATTTTTAAATAAAAGACAAGTTTTTACCTTTCCACTTGTTTTTTTTTTTTTTTGGTAAAAGTAACCTGATTGACTTGGATAGTCAATATTCTATAGTCAACAATTGGTGTTGCTTGGAATTGGGACATCATACCCATTGGAATTGTTAGTAATTTGACTATTGTCACCGCACACGGATAGGTTTATAAAATTTGTAATGGCTGACATGGAATAAGAAAAGAGATTGTCCTTGAGGTCTTTTCAGTGACATTTGACACAGAACAGCATAATTAAATTATAATGAAAAACTTGTGGAAAATTTCAGCTTTCATCAGTTTCTCCGCGTTCCAAGTGTGAAAAAATAATTAAAAAAAAAAAATAAAAACACACAAAAAATCCCTCAGCCAAGCAGCAAAAGATTAGCAGAAATAACATCCAAAAGGTAAAAATAATGAAGACAAAGTTGATATTATGTCCACAATTAAAACTCCATTACTGCTGAAACATTGATAGCAGCTCCTTAGTTTTTGCATTACTTTTTTAAATGACATTATATCCAAAGGAACATGCAAAAGAAGTCTCTCTACACTTTTGCAACAATTTAAAATGCTATTGCTACAATAACATTGGTCGAAGCTTCTCAGTATTTGCATTATTTCTTATCATTCGACTGAGGAGAAATGCAAGAGAGATCCTTCCACGGCATTTTCCCCCCAGATAATTCAACATTGATGTCCTTTAGTGTCAAATGTCACTAAATGACCTTTTGACACCCCCCCCCCCCCCAAAGTAGTGTTTCAGAGCCGTTCGGCACATGCAGCCAGAGTTTATCCCAGTTTCTACAGCGTGAAACGGACAACAGCAATTGCTTACTACTCTGGATAGAATGCTAGTCTACTGCAAAGAACTTTCCACCAGATATATTAGACCCAGCTACCTAATCACTGCTGGGTGGACAAGGGGATCAAAACAAAACTCTTGACTGCACCCAGGATCGATCTCGGTCCCTTTGTATGTGAAGCCAGTTCTCTCCCAACTGAGCTATAGGGACCCCTAGCCTAGCCCCAAAAAAACCATAACTTACTGCCATGTAGGCTGCACAGCCAGCACTGCGAGTCTTGGCCTTGGAGTCCACCAGTCTCCCACTGATTCCAAAGTCACACAATTTGATATTCCCTCTGTCGTCTAATAAGATGTTGGACGGCTTCACATCTAACAGATTAAAGGTATATCAGTATGAACATGTCTAAAGCCCAATTAAGTATATCAAATGTATTGATTGAATCCTCTATCTTTTATCTTTTTTTTTAGTATGCCTCTATATAAATTCATTATATATATAATTATAATAATAATTATTATTATAACCATTATTATAATTATTACTATTATTATTATTATTATTATTATTATTATTATTATTATTATTATAATTACTATTATTATTATTATTATGTGTGTTCATGAAGTTAACATTACTTGTGACAACTTTGGATCATACAGGGACATACCTCTGTGTATAACACCATGTCTTTCCTTGAGGTAATGAAGAGCATTAACAGTCTGTGGATCGAATAATGTTTAAATATAATTCATGGATGGATGAGAAGAAGACATTTATATGACCAATACTAAAAGGGGGAAAAAATGTAAACAACAGGACTTGAATACTGGTCTCCATAAAATGGGAAAACAATGCTTTAAAGCTTTATGTTTGAATGTTTTCTTAGGGGTTTTACGGCTCTTGCAGCACCATTACGCCATTTGAGGGATGGTTAAAGGAAGATAATACAGAAAAAGTTATAGACAAAAGGAATTCTATCATATTTTAAAAGTCCTTAGATTAGTCCTTAGGCGCAGCAAGAAAAACCATGCATCACCTCTGCTAAAAAAGCTTCATTGGCTTCCTGTTAAGGAGTGAAAGTTGTACAAATTTCTGATATTGTGTCTTAAATGCCTCAACACATATCAACCAAATTATATTAATGATAAATTGGAGTTATATGCGCCAACCCGATCCGTTTGCTTGAAATCCAATGGAAAATTGTTGTCACTCAAGGAAAGAACTCTTACGTGTCATGTGGTGATCCTTTTCTAGAAACATCCCAACCCTCTGGAACAAACGTCCAAAAGAATTACGGCATTCTTCGTTGGAAGATATGTTTAAAAAGCATCTAAAGACTTTGTTATTTTCCAAATCGAATTGTTGATGCCACTGTAAAGCACTCTGAGCACTTCCTCGTTATATGGAAGAGCGCTAAACAAATATAATATATTATTATTATAATTAAAAGTCACCAAAGAAAAACAATATAAATGGGACTGGTTCAGATAGGGATCAGGAGATTCTATGTTTATTTTAACATCACCAAAAGTCCCATCCTTGCACAAGCATAAGAACCCGCTAAGAAGGATACACACAAATGTTTACAAGCTACAAATTATTCAAAACTAATAACTAAAAAATACAAAACAGAGAGATAATTTACAGGGGGAAAAAATCATCTCCCAACATAAAGGTACTGTACACTCCACAGCAGGTGACCTCTCTGCCACCTCAGGAGGCCACTACGTGCAATGTCTTATTCAAGCCATCTCGCCACTTAGAAAAAAAACAAAAAAACTCTCAGCATCATTCAAACCAGTGAGTCAAGAAAAAAAATTTTTTTTTTTTTTAAATGAGCCTGTAACAGTCTTGTTAAATTAAACAAAAAAACAAAAAACTCAAATCATTTTACTTACAGCAACAACTATTTTTCCTAAAACGTTCTCTGGTACTGACTGTCTTGTTCTCTTTAACAACTTGTCCAAGCAGGTAGCCATAAGCTCCATACAGATCCATACCTCTGACTGGACAAGGATGAAAAGAAACATTTACCTTTACAAACAAGTGCTGTACAAAATCTATAAGCCGTGCTTTTGGCCCAAGTCAGAGATGAGTTTAGGAGAGAGAAAAAATGACAGAGAGAAAAATATGCATAAAATAGTGGCATTGTTGCTTTGGTCAGTAAAAATGACGAAGAAGTCCATTAACACATAAAATGTATACAGGTACACAGGCAGACCTGCCAATCTTCCCAGAATGAAAAGTGTATTCTATAACCCTAAAAAGTGTATTTTTTAGAAAAAAAAAGTGTATTTTGTCCGCACATGTGGAATAAAAAAGTGCGCACTAGATCAAAATAAACTCTGATCTTCATCAAGCAATCTCTAGTGAGTACAAAATTATCGATTTATCGAGAGACTAAAACTTAATGACCATTATAAATTAGTACAAGGCTCAGAAATTGTAATAGTAAAAGAAATTGCTTTCGAAAAACTCATGGAACTGACCAAAAGACCCCAAACATGTTGGTAGTATTGATGCTAGTGTCAGTGGAAGAAGTGGTGGTTGTGGTAGTGATGGTGCTCTAGTGGTGGTGGTGATGATGATGAAGCTGTGGTGGCGGTGGTGGTAGAAGTGATGTGGTGATTGTGGCAGTGACAATGTGATGGCAGTTGTAGAAGTGGTGATGCCATGATGTTGATGTACCAAATGAAGTTGTGATGGTGATATCTGCTAGCCCAGTACATCAGTTATGAGTAAGTTTTGAGATAAAATATCTGGGAGAGTGGTCTTCAATTCAATAGATGTCATTTTGCAACAGTAGCAAGATATTTTCCATATTTGTTATCTAATGATCCATCTCTCTCTCTCTCTCTTTTTTTTTTTTTTTGGAGCATTGACTACTACTACTTCTACTACTACTACTCCTCCTCCTGCTACTACTACTTTTACTACTAATACTATAACTTTGGTCAAATGATGGGAAATTCGCAAGTATGTAATATGCAAAGACCACTTAAATACATCTAAAATGGTTCTAGAGAATTCATTTTGAACCAAATACCGTTCCCAAAGCTGCCAACTTTGTAATTCAAGACTCGTACAAAATAATTAAGAAAAAAAAAAAGATCATAATAAATTTTATAAATCAAAATAGTAATTTTAGTTATTATAAAGGGAGATAATCCACTTATGTTTAAGCTCATTAGCAATAGTTTTTAATGGAAGGCTTCATAGTCAAAGATGTTAGTTCAATTAAATTTTCATTTAGAATTTTCTATTTAATAAGTGGCAAAAGCTTAAATGTGGTCTGAGACTATTTAAAGTATAGAATAAGCTTAATATGCATAAATCTATGCAAATCCTCAAAAAGGTATGAGAAAAATATAGGTGAAAACCGGCATCATATAACCAACTGAAATGATAACTATATACTAAATGTGATGCATCATTCATTCAGAAACACGGTCAACTATTGGTGTACGACATGTATGTAATATCAATGCATCAAATGTATCATCAACATCATTGTTGTTTTCGTTTTTATGTTTTTAAGGGTTTTACGGCACTTGCAACACATTAAGGTTATATCAGCGCCAGTAAAAGTAAAAAGGAAGAAAATGGGATAGGGAAAAGTTCTAGAATTACAATTAAAGCACCCAAGAAAAAGAAAGTCATAGGGGAATTGGGAACAAATAGGGATCAGACATAGATTCCAAGAGCACACCACCAATGTACTTAGTTTGAGATCATCTATAAGTCTCATCCAGACACAAGCACAAAATCCAACAAAGAGGAATACAGTCAATGCTTACATTATACATTCAAAATAACAAATTTAATAATACATAACAGAGAGATGATTTACAAGGGAAAAAAATATCATCTCTCAAAACAATAACAATGCATTTGACTGTTTCCCTCCCAGCTAGGACTCCAGCCAGGGTCAGGACAAAACGAAGGAATCTCATTCCAAGACAAAGACAGAAAGCATGTTAGAAAACAGATAAAGGGGGATAGAAGACGTAGCAAGAACCTCCCTGCCCACTATGGGAGGTAGGAACCCCACCCATATCAACATCATTCACATCACAATTTTTATCCATCAATATAAATATGATGTTATAGTTTTCCAGGTAAAATGAAAATGCAACTGCAATGAGTATAGATCATGCATAACAGACCTGAGTGATGAAAGTTCCAATACACTGTACTATATATGGACAGTCATGACTTTTAATGACGACATCCAGGTCCATTATTATTCTTTTGTTCTCTTCCTTGTTTCCAGATCGACGCATTTGCTGTAAAAAAAACAAAAAAAACAAAATCTAGATCAGAATGTGATACAATTGCATGGATGCTAGCATCAAAGCATCGGAAAACCTGCAAAATTTTCTGATCACTCAAAAAAGCTTGCACACAAATTACAACATGAATTTCAAAGGGGAAACAGGAATTGCTTCAAACGAAATCCGATCTTTTTTTTTTTTTGGACAGTATAATACTATTATATAGACAGAATGTCACCAACCACATCGACTTTCCATTTTTCTTCTTCATATCAAACACACAAACTCCAAAATCAGATAATATCTAATAAAAAAATATGTATAGCTCTGAAGATTGTAGAGATAATTATGACGTGGTGGTGGTTGAAATAATGGTGATGCTGGTGGTCGTAGTAGTGGTGGTAGTGATGGTATTGTTATGGTGGTGGTGGTAATAGAGATAACGATGTTGTGGTAATGGTTGTAGAGATAATGATCGTTGGTAGTTGTAGTCGGGATGGTAGAGATGCTGTAATGGTTGTAGTAACAGTGGTAGTGATGATGTGGTGATGGTAGAGATAATGATGATGATTTTGTTGTGGTAGTATATGTGGTGCTGCTGCTGCTGATGATGATGATGTGGGATGGCTGTGCTAATGGTGGTTGTAATGATGATTTTAGAAGTTTGCAAGGTTAACACAAAATAACAATAGTATGCCCATAACATATGGAGATTAAGTCCAATTTTTAGAAATTGGGCAAGTCCATTTCGTTTTATTGAGAAAGGTTGGTAAAGGATATTATTCGACATTTACTGGATCCCAAAGTATTTTCCGTAATTCATTTTTTTAAAAAAATTACTCAGTAATATGAAAAGCGTAAGAAGGAATACATTTATTTATTGTGTAAATTCAATATAAGTAATTTTAAAAATTTTATTACAACAGCCGATGTGGATGTTTGTCAAAATTGGTGACGGCTGTGGTGGAAAAGGGAGGGACACTAGCCTTACTTTCTTAGGTTTCTTTTTAGATGGGGCGATTTTTCGATATCCAATGGAAAAAAGACATGTGCTAGAGTCTTAAATTTGAAAATAATAGTGAGCATATACATGTTAATAATTTACCATACCAACGTTGAAATTTCATCTCCAAATACGTATTGGAAACAGTCGCAAAAAATATGTGATCTTTGAGTTTTATAAATTGGACGAAGTCGAACGCGGGCATGAGGATAGATTGACCACTTTCCTAATAATTATATGCCAAGTTTCATTCATTTTAAACAAAGGGTTTTCTCCTGATATTATTAGTAGAAAATACCCATATCGCTCCCGTAACAGTCATAAAAATAGGCCTTATCAGCAGGCCATTTCTGTGAGAGAGTATGTCGGTCAATGATTTGGTGGTGGTGGATGTGGTAAAGATAGTGATGATGGTGTGGTGGTGGCTGTAATAGCTATGGAAGTCATGTATTTTTAGATCTAGACCAGATTCTTCTTTTTTTCAAGTCCAAGTTAATTCGGAGTTTAGGAATGTCAGGTCAACGGAAAACCTGACAAAGTGTCATCCTGGCTTGACAAAAAGCCGGCATTTAGTATCCATGCAATTGTGTAAAGTCATGTTGTCCATATAAAATGAATCCTAGTCATGACAACAAAACAAACAAAAAATGACATTTTGCACGGCATAAAATGTAAAGGATGTAAGTTACATAATAAATATTAATTTTCTGGCAACAAACAGAAAGCAAAGCTGTGCAAGAGAAGAATTGGTTCTTCAGGACCTTGGAATGCATCATAAAGCCAAATTTTGTTGTTTTGTTTTGTTTTTAAGGGTTTTACAGTGCTTGCAACACATCAAAGTTATATCAGCGTCAGTAAAAAGGAAGAAAGTGGGATAGTAAAAAGTTCTAGAATTACAATTAAAGCACAAAAGAAAAGGGGAATTGGTTCAAATAGAGAACAGATGTAGATTCCAAGAGCACACCGTCAAAAGTACTAAGTTTGAGATCACCTAAAAGTCCCATCCAGACACAAGCACAGGTCCCAACTAAGAGGAATACACTCAAATGTTTACAAATCATATAATATATGTAAACTAAACATAATACAATGCATAACATATACAAGGTAAAAAATATCATCTCCCAAAACTATAACTATACAATCAACTGTTTCCCTCTCAGCCAAGGAACTCCGGCCAGGGTCAGGACAAATCTCATTCCAAGACAACGACAGGAACCTATTGGAAAACGGGTATGGGGGGATAGAAGACACAGCATGTACCTCCCTGCGCACTATGGGAGGTCAGGAAAAAGCCAGATTTTAAAATGGTTTCTGAAGCTTGGAAATGGATTACAAAAATTGATTGCCTTCCTTCAAAATTTTTACAATAATGTGGCAAAGTACTTCCTACCAATATATACAAAAAATATACTTAATAAGCTGTCTGAACTCATTGAGCTGGGAGTAACAACTCATTCATTACTCCAGCCATTGGAATGCTCATGACAGCCAAATTTTTCATAGCACAAGTCCTGCAGCAATGTATTGTACAACTTAAAAGCCGCATGAGCCTTTCCGCAGAGACCCAATTCAACATGGCACTGCGACTATGTGTTGTCTTGTCGTATGACACTCACCTTAGATCAGAAGGTTCGAGCCCAGCTCTGAACAGGTCATCTTCGAGTCCTTGGAAAAGGCTTTTTACTCACTCACGTTCTCTCACTGTACCTAAGTGTAAAATAAGTACCTGGACATTAACAGATGAAAGAGGTTTTAGACTTAGGAGCAAATACCTATATCGAAACTTACCTTGACAGCCATAAGTCTGTTGGTGGGTTTGTGCCTCATCCTGGTCACTTGACCACACGTTCCATGCCCCAATTCTCCTTCTGGGTGCAAATCTTCTATACTGCTCGGTATTCTCTGGAAAAACAAAGTGATGATGATGATATAAATAATAATAATAATAATAATAATAATAATAATAATAATAATAATAATAATAATAATAATAATAATAATAATAATAATAATATTAATGATGATGATGATGATAATAACAATAATAATAATTATCATTCTTCTTATCATTATTATAACAATTAGTACCTCAACCTCAATTATAGATAATATTTAAGTTGAAACATCATTGTTATTGACAGAGGACGTTTTTTGTGACTGACATTTTCTTCTTTTTTGAAGCTGTTCTATTCATTTTTATATATTTCAACAAACTTAAATATATTATCATTTTTTAAAAAAACTCTTAAGTTTATCCTTCTTTCGAAGCCTTCAACGTCGATTAATTTTTACCTCTTTACAGCTTTGTTACAACTAGACTTTCTACATTGTTTACTTTGGTCAAATATTAATATTACATATCATTATACAAGGGACCTCAAAAATACATAAAAAAGTATACTGGTTGGTAAATCTGTAGATAAAACAAGAAAATGCCTGAACACATTACCTGATTATCAAATGTGAGGATTCCTGACTGTTTCATAATTTCTTCAATTTTGTGATCAGTTTCAGCACTGTGAATGAGAATGCAAGTAATAAAAACAAAGATGATTAAATCTGAAGACTATGTGGCCTAGTGGTAAGACACTCGCTTTTGGATCGGAAGGTCCTGGGTTCGAGCCTCACACGAAAAGGCTCTTGACTCACATTCTCTCACCATACTCGTGTGTAAAATGAGTACCCAACCGACAACAGCCTTGTCTCTGTCCGTAAAAAAATGTAATATCGCCTAACATGCGTCATGTCCCGCCCTAAATCTTAAATGTTGCTGTTGACCAGGGACCCCTTGTAATGGACTTTGAGCACGTTTAGTGGATGTTGCACTATATAAAAGCTCAATTTTTTTAAAATCATAAAATGGCATCAAATGAATGAAATCAATTCATTGTTTTATTACATTTTGTAGTTAGTTGAACTTCACCAACTCATGTCAATGACGAGAAAAAAAAAAAAGGAAAAAATTAAGATAAGCAGCAGTAGGCACTATTTTGAAATATATAAAAGATGATGTCAAAACAAGTAGTTTACAGAGGAAAACAAGCCAAGTTAAATTAAGTATCTATACTGCGCAATATCCACTAAACGTGCTAAAAGCACTTTATAAGGGTTCCTCAGCCAACAGCAACAATTAACATGTAGGATGAGACATGCTGCTTGATAGGCAATATTTTTTTTTTTTTTTCGACAAAGAAACGCTGCTTACGGCCAGGTATTCATTCTACACCTGATTATGGTGAGAGAATTTAAATGACGAGTCTTTTCCAAGGACCAACTGTGCACTGCTCAAAGCAAAACTCAAAACCCAGGACCTTTTGATCTGAAGGCAAGATCAAACCACTACACCACATAGCCGCACACTGCATACCACAAATTGTAAAACACTGTCTTTCTTACAAAGGTAAAAAGATTAAAAAGTTGATCACCATCTGTGCTCATTGTGTTATAATATCATCTCTCTAATACTTGATGACTTTGATAAATTTTGTTTTTGTTTTTAAGGTTTTTACGGCGCTTGCAACACATTTAGGTCATATCAGCTCCAGCAAGAAGGGAGAAAATGGGAAAGTAAAAAGTTATAGAATTACAATTAAAGCACCCAAGAAAATGGAAGACAAAGGGGAATTGGTTCAAATAGGAAACAGATGTAGATTCCAAGAGCACACTATCAAAGTACTTAGTTTGAGATCACCTAAGTCTAGCCCAGACAACAGCACAAGATCCCACTAAGAGGAATGCACTCCAATATTTACAAATCATGTGTCAAAATACAAAATAACAATACATAAGAGCAGAGAGATGATTTACAAGGAAAAAAATATCATCTCCCAAAACTAACCATACATTTGACTGTTTCCCTCTCAGCTAGGGTATCTGACCACTGCCTGGACAAAAGCAAGTAATCTCATTCCAAGACAAAGACAGAAAGCAAGTTGGAAAACAGATATAGGGGGATAGAAGAAACAGTAAGTGCTTCCCTGCCCACTATGGGAGGTAAGGAACCCCACCCAGACTTTGATAAATATTATAATATGAAGATAGAAGATGGTTAAGAGAGAAATGTGGATGCGGCAACAATAGAGAGAGGGAGGGAGAGAGAGAGAGTGGGAGAGAGACAGAGAGAGAGAGAGAGAGATAGAGAGAGAGAGAGAGAGAGAGAGAGAGAGAGAGAGAAACAGAGAGAGAGAGAGAGAGAGAGAGAGAGAGAGAGAGAGAGAGAGAGAGAGAGATTGCCAAAATTGAATTTTTAAAATTCGAAGGTAGTTATGATTTGTTTTAAAAATGCACCTACAACTAAACTATAATGATGCAGCTACATACAGAAAAAAAAGAAAGAAAAAAATCTAGACCCATTTGGCTTTCCCTTTTTCAACCAGCAGATATGAGATAATCCTTGGCCTTGTGTAACTTTTGAAATTTGGCACCAGTCTCCTAGACTGACATCATAATAACACGATATGATGGTGATTTGCTAAAAAGTATCCACCAATGAATGACATAAGCTTCTATCAGAGGAACATGTTTGTCACTGCAATCAGCTGAAAATTTCAGAAGAAATCCTAAAATCCCAGAATTCCACAGATATTATCATCACTGATAAATAAAAAAATATATATATATTTTTTTTTTAAATGCCCACCTGTCTGGAATTGCTCTGAGAGTGGATCTGGTTGACGGGTAGTCTAGTGACATGCCAAGATGTGGCCTTCGACGTCCTGGAGCCGAGCTGGATCTGGATGAGTTAGATGGCGGGAAGGCACCCTCTGCAGACATTGAGCCTGTGCCCACTGGTAATAAAAAGGTTTAAAAAAATTACAAAGCTATTGGTATCAATTAGTAAATATTACTGACCATATTAAAATTAAAAAATAGAGCTGATGAAAATAAATAAAAAGAATTTTACCTTTGACTCTAAATGTCAGTAGCACCTCAATAGTTTAACAGATCGTAAAACGCTTTGGCAAAGAACAAATATGTTGAGACTTTTGACACAATGGTTTATTCTGAGTGAAATCTCCTACACTCCAGCACGGTTTCCTTGAACACGGTTTCCATGAACTCATTCGAATGACCTAAATCTTGTTCTTATAATTCTTTGTTATCATTCCACTCTTTCCTTGAACCAAATTTTACCTCAAACATGATTTCCGAACTAATTACACCAAGCCAATGTATAAAAATTAAAAAAAAAAAAGAAAGACAAAGATTTTTTTAAAAATTCGACCAGTGCTTAGCAATGACTATGAAAATTTTTGTTTTCTATTTTTGTAGGAAATACTACTCTTAAATCAAAGCCCTATCTCCACTGAGTAAAAATCTTTTTGAATTTTAAAGCTTGGCAATATTATGGCAAAATTATCAGAAAATGATGAAGACATTAGAAAAGTTCTAACTTGTATGGCTTTAGAGCTGTATGGCTAGGGTCAACTATAATTTTGTTTTAAAATATACATAATATCGATCATTTGGAACTTTTCCGAAGAGTAATTTTGTGTCTACAACCCATACAAATGACACGAAAAATGCCTGCTAAATTATTATCAATCAGTCCAGTGAGCCCATGGCTTATGTTTTTTCTAGAATTTATTTGAGAGAGAGAGAGAGAGAGAGAGAGAGAGAGAGAGAGAGAGGGAAAGGGAGGGAGAGAGAGAGGGAGAGAGAGAGAGAGAGAGAGAGAGAGAGAGAGAGAGAGAGAGAGAGAGAGAGAGAGAGAGAGAGAGAGAGAGAGAGAGTTAATCTACTATCCCTATATCATAACAATGAAACAATACCTTAATTTTTAAAAAGGGCGTGAGGATTTGTGTCATCAGTCATCGCGAACAAGGTTGCCAGATGGCCACGTGTGTGGCCAAATATATAATATTTTTTCTTTTATTAAATTTTATTCATCTATTTTTTGTCTCAGTGACATTTATCCTAGTCTATTCAATTTTCTGTTTGTTAAAATTTAGTTCATTTTTAAGTGGGCCAGTCTTAATAGTGAAAGCCATTTGATTTTCTATTTAGCCACTTTTGAAGTCAAATTTGGTCAGGTTAAAGTCTGGCCATCTGGCAGCCTTGTCTCGCTCACGTCAATTTCGTGTCGCGCGATGGGGGAGAAAAATGGCCGTCTCCATATCTTCACTCATTGAAATGCAAATTGGGTTGATGTTTTGTGAGAATACGGGAAAAGTAATGATTATAATCCAATGAAATTTGAAATATAAATAGAAGAAATGTACATATATAACCTTATGAGCGACAAAATCTCTCCTCTTTGTAGTTTTAGAAATATTGTACTCCAAAGAGTAATAATCTATTGTTAACGGTCTTCTGGTAATCGTACAAGTTTTGTCACTTGACATAATCGAAATGACCTCTTTTCTAACTGTGTGCCAACTTTCAGTCACATTCATCGATAAACAGCGTCGTAATTTTTTTAAATAGCATGTACTGATGAACTGCTTCGTCCCATATTTTGTAGCGAATTTGGGCACTTCGTGAGAGAAAAAGAGGCCCAAAGATTTGTGCGGGATAGTCATTGCTACAGTGTTTTCAGCCACTGATGATTTACTGTGACATTGACGGTTACGTGTATATCTATCTATGCTGCATGTGCGTATACAATATGATACATATGCAGACACACACAGCCACTCACAGCCTCTATCGCTGTTTCACATAACCAACTAAAAAAGAAAATTAGGAATTGTTCTCTTCTCTTAATTTTACAACTAACTCCGACCTGGGACCAGAAATGTGTGTACTCTCTTAAATTATTGGGATTTTTTTTTTTTGTACCATAAAATAAGGACCTGCTTATTGTAATATAAATGAGTTGGGAAAAGAAACATTATTTGGCTTATCAATTGATCTGTCATTTCTGTGTTGTGTTTATTAATTAATCCATATTTTTGTCCTGTGTGGTCTATTTTTGCATGTTCAAAAATATTTTCACCAACCATTTACAGGCCTGAATATTTAATTTGCATATTATATTTTCCGGCTGACGTTTAGACTGAACCAAAGAAACCATGTGAAGGAAAAAAGAGAGTAAGAGAAATGCATGTGTGTCGGTAGCAAACGACCCAATCCGCACACATTGTGCGTACTAGTTATTTACTGACTGTGTGTTTAGACGACTCGCGCGAACTCGCTGAAAAAAAAAAAAAAAAAAAAAAAAAAAAAATTATTCTCTATTGTCTTCTGGCACTTTTCTACTCACTTCATATCTTGTTGTTACCAACATAAGTGCCTGCTCCACTCACTTTTCTGAATTAAAAAATTCACCCCATACACCGGAGCATACTCAATGTCTCAATCGTTTCTATGTTATATGTTTGTGATGAGAATATTGGCTATTAGGCTTAACTGCTGGTCAAAATTACTTCGCGATGGTGGTGAACGAATCGGCGATCTCAAGAAGTGGGTGAGAGAGGGATCTAGAAATGACTTTGGGTTTGAAACGAATATTTTTGTGTTCGTGGATAGCTCACACGGTAGAGCCACGCTCTCACCTGCCAGGCGGAGTTGTCGTACCAGTAAGGTCGCAGGTTCAAACCCCACCACCGCCGCGGAAAAAAAAAAAAAAATAATTTTATTCTCTATTGTCTTCTGGCACTTTTCTACTCACTTCATATCTTGTTGTTACCAACATAAGTGCCTGCTCCACTCACTTTTCTGAATTAAAAAATTCACCCCATACACCGGAGCATACTCAATGTCTCAATCGTTTCTATGTTATATGTTTGTGATGAGAATATTGGCTATTAGGCTTAACTGCTGGTCAAAATTACTTCGCGATGGTGGTGAACGAATCGGCGATCTCAAGAAGTGGGTGAGAGAGGGATCTAGAAATGACTTTGGGTTTGAAACGAATATTTTTGCAGAGACGCCAACTTTAAATTTGGCTCACAGGAGTTTCAGACACCACTCGTAGGAATTTCAATGCCGAAAGAGGAATTTCCGCACAAAAGAAAAAGGAATTGTAATGGTATTTGGCATTGTGTTTACATATTGTATAGTTCTAAATAGATAACTGATTAGGATTATATTAGGATACTTAAACACATTGCCAAATACTATCCCAAAGTTTCCTTATTTCAAATGAAGTAAAGCTCCAAAACCTAATGGTAGAGATTGTAGAACTGGTGGGAGTGAGGATGATGTGGTGTTGGTGGTTGTAGTAATGGTGGTAGTGATGATGAAGATGTGATAGTGGTTGTTGTTGTAGTAGTAGTAGTAGTGATGATCATATGGTGGTGGTGCTGGTGGTGGTTGAAGTAGTAGTGGTAGTGATGATGATGTGGTGGTGGTGGTTGTAGTTGTGGTGGTAGTAATGATGATATGGTGGTGGAGGTGGTTGAAGTAGTAGTTGTAGTGATGATGATGTGGTGGTGGCATAGTGGTTGTAGTAGTTGTGGTCGTGATGATAATGATGTGGTGGTGGATGTTGTAGTGGTGGCAGTTATGTTGATGTGGTGGTGATGGTGGTTGTAGTACAAATGGTAGTGATGATGATGTGGTAGTGGTGATTGTAGTAGTAGTGGTAGTGATGATGATGTGGTGCTGGTGGTTGTAGTAGTAGTGGTAGTGGTGATGTGGTGGTGGTGGTGGTTGTAGAGTATTGGTAGCGATGATGTGGTGGTGGTGGTTGTAGAGTTAGTGGTAATGACGATGTGGTGGTGGTGGTTGTAGTAGTATTGGTAATGATGATGTGGTGGTGGTGGGTGTAGTAGTATTAGTAGTGATGTTGTGGTGGTGGTGGTTGTAGTAGTATTGGTAATGATGATGTGGTGGTGGTGGTTGTAGTAGTATTAGTAGTGATGATGTGGTGGTGGTGGTTGTAGTAGTATTAGTAGTGATGATGTGGTGGTGGTGGTTGTAGTAGTATTGGTAATGATGATGTGGTGGTGGTGGTAGTAGTAGTATTAGTAGTGATGATGTGGTGGTGGTTGTGGTTGTAGTAGTAGTAGTGGTAGTGATGATGCGGTGGTGGTGGTTGTAGTAGTATTAGTAGTGATGATGTAGTGGTGGTGGTGGTTGTAGTAGTAGTAGTGGTAGTGATGATGCGGTGGTGGTGGTGGTTGTAGTAGAAGTGGTAATGATGATGTGGTGGTGGTGGTTGTAGTAGTAGTAGTGGTAGTGATGATGTGATGCTGGTGGTTGTAGTAATAGTGGTAGTTGCAGTGATGACGATGTGGTGGTGGTGGTTGAGGTAGAAGTGGTAGTGATGATGATGTGGTGGTGGTGGTTGTAGTAGTATTGGTAGTGATGTTGATGTGGAGGTGGTTGTAGTAGTAGTGGTCGTGATGATGATGTGATAGTGGTAGTTGTAGTAATAGTGGTGTTGATGCTGATGTGGTAGTGCTGGTTGTAGTAGTAGTGGTAGTGCTAGTTGTAGTAGTAGTGGTAGTGATGATGATGTGGAGTGGTGGTTGTTGTAGTAGTGGTAGTTGTAGTGATGATGGTGTGGTGGTGGTGGTTGTAGTAGTAGTAGTGGTAGTGGTAGTAATGATGCGGTGGTGGTGGTGGTTGTAGTAGAAGTGGTAATCAGAGACGCCAACTTTAAATTTGGCTCACAGGAGTTTCAGACACCACTCGTAGGAATTTCAATGCCGAAAGAGGAATTCCCGCACAAAAGAAAAAGGAATTGTAATGGTATTTGGCATTGTGTTTACATATTGTATAGTTCTAAATAGATAACTGATTAGGATTATATTAGGATACTTAAACACATTGCCAAATACAATCCCAAAGTTTCCTTATTTTAAATGTAGTAAAGCGCAGAACCTTAATGGTAGAGATACTGGTGTTAGTGAGAATGATGTGGTGTTGGTGGTTGTAGTCATAGTCATAGTGGTAGTGATGATGATATGGTGGTGGTGGTGGTTGAAGTAATAGTGGTAGTAATGATGATATGGTGGTGGTGGTTGTAGTAGTAGTGGTAGTGATGATGATATGGTGGTGGTGGTTGTAGTAGTAGTGGTAGTGAGAATGATGTGGTGTTGGTGGTTGTAGTAATAGTGGTAGTGATGATGATATGGTGGTGGTGGTGGTTGAAGTAATAGTGGTAGTAATGATGAAATGGTGGTGGTGGTTGTAGTAGTAGTGGTAGTGATGATGATATGGTGGTGGTGGTTGAAGTAGTAGTTGTAGTGATGATCGTGATGTGGTGGTGGTTGTAGTATTAGTGGTAGTTGCAGTGATTATGATGTGTTGGTGGTGGTTGAAGTAGTAGTGGTAGTGATGATGTGGTGGTGGTGGTTGTTGTTGTAGTGGTGGTAGTGATGGTGATTGAAGTAGTAGTGGTAGTGATGATGATGTGGTGGTGGTTGTAGTAGTAGTGGTGGTAGTGATGATGATGTGGTGATGAAGATGAGGTAGTGGTTGTAGTAGTGGTGGTAGTGATGATATGGTGGTGATGGTGGTTTTAGTACAAATGGTAGTGATGATAATGTGGTGGTGGTTGTAGTAGTATTAGTGGTAGTGATGATGATGTGGTGGGGGTGGTTGTAGTAGTAGTGGTAGTGATGATGTGGTGGTGGTTGTAGTAGTGGTAGTGATGATGTGGTGGGGGTGGTTGTAGTAGTAGTGGTAGTGATGATGTGGTGGTGGTTGTAGTAGTAGTGGTAGTGATGACGTGGTGGGGGTGGTTGTAGTAGTAGTGGTAGTGATGATGTGGTGGTAGTGGTTGTAGTAGTAGTGGTAATGATGATGTGGTGGAGGTGGTTGTAGTAGTAGTGGTACTGATGATGTGGTGGAGGTTGTGGTTGTAGTTGTAGTGGTAGTAATAACTATGTTGTGGTGGTGGTGGTTGTAGTAGTAGTAGTGGTAATGATGATGTGGTGGTGGTGGTTGTAGTAGTAGTTGTGGTCCTGATGATGATGTGGTGGTGGTGGTGGTTGTAGTAATAGTGATAGTGATGATGATGTGGTGGTGGTTGCAGCAGTAGTGGTAGTTGCAGTGATGATGATGTGGTGGTGGTGGTGGTTTCAGTCGTAGTGGTAATGATGATGTGGTGGTGGTGGTTGTAGTTGTAGTGATGATGTGGTGGTGGTGGTTGTAGTAGTAGTGGTAATGATGATGAGGTGGTGGTGGTGGTTGTAGTAGTTGTAGTAGTGGTGGTGTGAGTGATGATGTGGTGGTGTGGTTGTGTGTGGTGGTTGTGTGTAGTGATGATGGTGTGGTGGTGGTGGTGGTTGTAAGTAGTGAGGTAGTGGTAGTGATATGATGTGTTGGTGGTGGTTGTTAGTAGTAGTGAATGATGATGAGTGGTGTGGTGGTTGTAAGTAGTGTTGGTAGTGGTATGATGTGATGTGGTGGTGGTGTGGTGGTTGTATAATGATGATGATGAGGTTGTTGTTGTGAGTAGTGTTGTTGGTACTGGATGATGGGTGGTGGTGGTGGGGGGGTTGCAGAGTAGTGGTGTGGATATGGTTGACTGGGCGTGGATGTGGGGTGGGAGGGGGGGGGGGGGGGGGGGGGAATGTGTCCTTGGAACAATTTGACCTCGCCGGAATTTGACGGAAGTTGCCCGGAGCCCGGAATTTTTTGCTCCAGACCGGAGTTTTTTCCGGTGAAACCTGAGTTTTGGCATCACTGTTTTTGTGTTCGTGGATAGCTCACACGGTAGAGCCACGCTCTCACCTGCCAGGCGGAGTTGTCGTACCAGTAAGGTCGCAGGTTCAAACCCCACCACCACCGCGGAAAAAAAAAAAAAAAAAAAAAAAAAAAAAATATTTATTCTCTATTGTCTTCTGGCACTTTTCTACTCACTTCATATCTTGTTGTTGCCTGTGGCAGAGTAGGCAGGCAGTGAATACATCCACGTCTAGCGGATTGTGTAGGTGGAATGATAATAAAGCTAACTGACTAGACCATCTAGTTTTGTTGTTGATGCGACAAACCAAAACTTTTTTTCTTAAGTCCGGGTTCGAAACAGAATAAAAACAGATTTTTTCGAGGAACTAAATAAAACTCTTTTATTTTCTTTTTTGTTCGTTCTGTTTTTTGTTGTTACAAATTTTATTTTTACTTTAATTTTTTTTCTTAATGTCAGCACTTAACAGAATATATCGAGCAAAACTGCACTATTGGAAATCCGACAATTGTCGGAAGATTTACAGGCCTGATAGTAAATGATGATAAAATGATAAGCATTTAGCACGTCTATCACTCAATGGACAGAGGACTCAGACTCTGAGCACACAGTACAATAGGTTTGCATATATATTTATATATATTAATACTCTACTATCATACACTACACTAACCATCCCACGCATTTTTATGCATTGATATTAATATAGAAGATGCATAATACATATCTAGGTATTTTAATTTGATAAAAAGATTTCTCTTTGTTAAGTGAGAGAAAAAATATCTTGAATTTGGCCAAACTGAGGACTGAGAAGTGACGTCTTTTTGACATCATTATTTTGAGATAGTCACAGTATGGTTTATGATACAGTATGATACACAGTCTCAGTTGTTGATTCAGTTTCAGGGAAATTCCACGGGTAACGGACTGACAAATCAGACCAAAAATGCTTACATTTCGTGCTCTGAAATGCAACGTATTTATTGTATGGAGCTAATATTTCCCATGGACATGTATCATGTCCGTCCTTATCATATATCATAAGGATAAAGATGAATCTTTATCAACTTGAATTTTTTTGACATTATAATGTTGGTAACGGACTGGCATCAGAAAATCCATCTTTTTCAATTTTATATGTAGATGGATCAAACTTTCTGAAGTTAAACCTTCCAGTAACAAATAAGTTCTTTTATAGTAACCACGAGATGTTGTTCTACAACCCACTAGCAATATTTAAAAGATTGTCCAAAATTTGAATCTGCAGTCTCTGAAAAAGTGTCGGTAACGGACTGACAAATGGATGGTAACGGACTGACACCTCTGAATGTTATTACTCAGAATAACGGTTACTACATAAAATCCAGAGCAAAGAACACATTATGTAATTACGAGCAACACTGAATACCCAGTGTGATTAATCAAACCAATACTCTTCCTTATATGGATGTCAAGCTACATTGGGCATGATGAGTAACTCGATGGGTGACATCTGATTACCTCAATCCCAACTTTGCTTTTGAAAAAATTAAATAATGAAATAATGATTCATGGAGTTGAAATCTATTCTGTCAAGTCAAACAGGAATTTTATTTCAACTATGAAATTAAATTATCAAAAAAAAAAAAAAAAATGTAGATAAGAAAGGACTTTGAAACTGGGGAAGGTTTAACATTCTTTGGTACTTATTTTTGAAGCTTAATTTTTATTCTGTATTTCATCTTGATTCCTCAAGCTTAGGAATTGTCAATAGGCCATGACCGTCACTGCAAACTGGTCGATAGTATTGGCAGTCAATCTCTTCCTCATCTGCACTTGACCAGAAAGCCAGTTATAAGATCTGAGAAAGATCTTCAAAAATTTCATTTGGACCATTTTATCCTTGATTGTTACAATTTTCCTATGCAGATTGTGGGATTTCTCTTAGAAGTACATTCTGAGGTTCTGGGGGAGCAAAATAATCTTAAGCCAATTTTGATTCCTGGATGTAATTCACTAACAATCGACACCTCTTTTTCAGGGTTTTTTTACAGGAAACTTTTTTGAATTTTCGTCCTCTCTTTTTTCATCTCTCACAATTATGAAATCTTTTTCCCTTGGTGCTCGCCAAAAGTACTTCTTGTCCAAATAGAAATTTTCGATCAACTTATTTTATTTCATCTTGAAAGCCCATGATAAAAATATTTCAAAAACCTTTGGTTGATGTATTGGGTGCCCTTAGCAGTACAGGCATTTAATTTTTTTTTTTAATTTTTGGGAGGATTGTAGACACTCAAAGTTGAATTCAGTATTTTACTTTCCTGTGCTGAAATGTGAGGCAAATGTGGATTTAGGTGTGCTTGGTTTACTTTCTTTTGGAGTTGAAGATTGATCGGCTTTTCTCTTCTTTTTTTTTTCATTTTGCTTGAAAAATCCTGTTATTTCTTTTAAGCGTCCTTTACAATCACTTTCAAGTTTTCTTTGAGACTCCTGCTTTTGTTGCCTAACTTTTTCCTAAACAATGTAATGCCCATCAGTTTTCAGTCTTTCTTGATTATTTGAACCATGGATAGAGTAGGCATCTTGAACCTGTGAATAAAGAAATTGAGCGAAATTACATCATAAGCTATGAAAGTCAAATCGGAATAAAAAGCAAATCTTGTTTTCTTAAAAATAATATAGCAAAACTAAGAAAATAAAACTCATTTCTAACTTGTATCACATTACTTTGTAACAACTAAAATATTGACATTATACACAGCGAAACAGTTTGCTGACCCACTACATTTAAAGCCTCAGTGACTCAAAAGTTTTCCACATTAATTTAAATGTTTGATTTCTTTTTTTTTTTCTCCCACGGCTTCTTGCCCCTTTAACAGACGACTACTACTGGCTCCATTGTCATATGGATATTATAGAACAATAAACAGTGTTATTCCCTCAATTCAAACATAGCAAAAATCTTCAAGTGATCAAAAGATTCATAAGCTTTAAAAGATTCAACTTACCTATTGCAAAATAGCAGGATTGATGTTGAAGACCAGTGTTTGAAATTTTATGATCCAAATGTTTATAAAATGGCTGCCTGATCAGTTGAAACACATTGGAGTGGACATTACTCCTGAGACTTAAAAAACAACTTTTATATATTGTTTTTGAATTAAAATAGAATTAGTCAGTCTGTTACTGTCAGTCCGTTACCCTAAAAAATGTCAGTCCGTTACCCAACAAAAGTACCTTAAATGATAAATTTCTTGAAAAATTATCTTACAGTGCTAAAGCCATTCATGTAAGAACAGAAAATCTGAAATAGTGAGTCTGTACAACAATCACATCTTTCGTAGATGAAAAAATACTGTTTTAATGGTAACGGACTGACATACAATTTCCCAAGGTCATTAAAACGACCGATGAGGACAACATTTCATTAAAATCGTAAATTTGAATGTTTATATAGGTTCCTGATACTTATAATTGTTTTAATATCAATAAACAACAGCAAAGGTGGCTATAATTTTGTAGAAGTTGCAAGATTTATAATATTGAGAAAATATTCTTTTCGTTCTTCAAATAGGGGATACCCTTACATAAAGCAATAATAAGCATCTTGTACCACAAATATGCACGAAATATCCTTATATTCATAATCCTGAATGATTTTCCAACAAATTGGTACCAAATTTTAATATGTTCTTAAGAATTTGTAAAACACCCCTTCGGTTGACATTTTCGTGGAATTTCCCTTCAGTCTTAGTCAAGTCAGTGTGTATCATCAGTATCAGTTATCGGTTTTAGTTAAGAGTTTAGAGTTAGAGAAGGTAAAATTAAAATCCCATTAAACAAAACAAGACATAGGAGTAGGAGCATAAAATAAAACGTAGTGTTTTTATGCACCTCCGTTGACGGTGTATCTTAACGGATCGTTTTTATACACCTCCGTCACGGATGCGCATCCCACCCAAATTCATCAGCGATATTGTGTTTCTGTATTTGGACATGGCGAAAGTTATATTGTGAGATCTATAGGATGTTTTGGTTAGTAAATTTATTTTTAAAATAATAATAATTTAAAAAATCAAAATATGAAACCAGAAAATAGAAGTTGCATTGAAGGTAAAATAATGTTTTAGAAAGACCTTATTAAATGTGATGAACAGTCAGGTGGCTCCGTAGCGCAGTGGACAAGCTGTCAGACTCTAACCTTGAAAGTACCGGGTTCGATTCCCATTGTAGTAGGTACTTTGGTAAACGTCCATTTGGCCCTCCAGCAGGGAGCTGATAAATGGCCTAGTGGCTGTGACCCGATTTTTTGGACTTTTGAGTGATGAGTTTCAGAAAAAGTTCCATAGATTTTATGTTTATTGATGGATTTTAATGATTTAAGTCTTATTTTCTTCAGGAGGAATTACTCTATCGTTTGGTGTAGTTTATTTTAAAATCAATGACAATTTAGTATATCTTTTGATTGTGAATAAAATAGGGTATAATTTAGCTTTGGATAATTAAAAAACGAGAATTTGGTAAATCAAAATTTCATGATGGCATGTTGGGTTAACATCTTAACTTTTAAATAAAATCAAATTCAGGGCAAAGCTGTATACCGCATCCATGAAATTCGTTCCAGCAAAATCCTTACTCAAAATCTTAGCGGCCATTTTAGGCCAGTTTTGAGATTCAAATGGTGGTTACTACCGGAAATGCAAGAGTCCCAGGTCACAAAGTACGTCAGTAAATAACAAAGGCAAATAAAGACCATTTTTCTGCTAATCTGATTTTCACAATTTTAGTATCATTAGAATCGCGTTGAAAAGCACTTTATAATGATATAGGTTTCATTGAGCTCAACCCAATTTGAATTTTTTACCAAAGTACCGAATTGTAGACATTTTTTTTTTTAATTTACTTTATTTTTGTTTAATTTTTTGTCTTTTCTTTTTTTTTTTTTTTTTTTGTCAAAAACTTTTTATCATGTTTTTAAAAAAGTTCGATTGTAATTTTCTAAAATCATTTATTTATTTGAGATCAGTATTTGTCTGCCATGTTTCTTTTTATTTTTGATTTTTTTAATTATTGTTATTATTCTTTAATTTCTTGTCATTGTATAAACGTACATAGTTACATAGGTAATCACTAAGTGCAGCGTGCTTATTTAAACCTCATGAACGTATGCAGCAACATTTTCATTAATTTACCATCACCGCCAACGGAGGTGCATAAACATAAAAACGGTGTGTTTTTTATTTTTGTACACACTAATGGAGGTGCATAAAAACGGTGCGTTTTTGTACACTCCAATCCAACGGAGGTGCATAAAAATGCCACCAAAATAAAAAGCAGCGTAGATGACTTAAATAAAAACCAGGCAAGTTAGTGACCAATAAGACAAAAAGCCAGTTGTAAATTACAGTGTCATAGCTGTGACTGGGAGGAGCAGGACAAGTAACTAGGCTAGGACCAGGAGTAGTGAGTATGAGTAGGAGGAGAGTGATGAGTAGATTTTTGGGGGAAAGAAAGGGAAATTCCCCAAATCGAGATTAACTACAAAGGTTGAAAACATACAAATTTTCTGCTAAGAATGAAAGACATACATAATCTCGGTCTTCTAGGGTTTGGTGAACCCGTATCTGCGTCATGTTGGCGATTCTCTGCCAACAACCGTTTCTGCAGTTCGTCAATTTTGTTCAGAAAGAACTGAGAAGACGACATCTTGATGGGAGAATGTCACATGACTCGATAGTCTTAATAACAGTTTTCGACTATTAGCGTTAGTTTCGAATTTTAAAACACCGAATACAAAGGAGGGCATAAACATCTGATAACATAGATCTAAGAAAACAAAAGAGGGGAAATGTGAGAAGATTGTTTAATTGAGCCCGATTCCAATATTACGTTTGGGTGAACGCCTAATTGTAACGTATGACCTTATTTATGTATTCATTTCATTACTCTCTCTCTCTCTCTCTCTCTCTCTCTCTCTCTCTCTCTCTCTCTCTCTCTCTCTCTCTCTCTCTCTCTCTCTCTCTATGTGTGTGTGTGTGTGTGTGCGCGTGTTTGTTTGTGTGTGTGTATGTATGTAAGTGCGATATGTGTCTATGTTGCAAGTTTACTTGTGTATTTAAAACCATATACTTCGATTTGTTCAGATCTGTTTTCTGTTCTCGTGAGTCCTTGTATTTAATTGTTAAACCATTTCCCCAAACAAGCGATATCGCTGATAAGGGAAGTAAGGCAGTAAATGATAAGTGAAGAAGAGGGTAATATTGGTTACATCCCATGAACATCGGCGCCCTTCGGATTCAAGCAAGTCTTTTGTAATAATAATAATAATAATAATAATAATAATAATAATAATAATAATAATAATAATAATAATAATAATAATAATAATAATAATAATAATAATAATAATAATAATAATAATAATAATAATAATAATAATAATACAGTTCGCTCCGCTTTACCGCACGCACGTCAGTGCAGTCGTATACTCGCCTATACGCTACACATTCCTGAAAAACGATTGTTTTTCTATATATTCGCTCTGCTTAATCGCACATCTTCTCCGCTTAAACGCTACACTTTTGTTTCATCTTGATTGGGTAACAATAATATACCCATCTGCGGTGAACTGAAATCTAAGGAGCTACTGGACTCCGTTCAACCACGCAAAAGACAACGCCTGGATAATGAAAATGAGAACGAGCCATCAGAATATCACACACCACCCATGACAAAAACTGAAAAACTTGATACGGTGGACAAATTACGCTGCTTTATCCAAGGCGAATGCTTGAAAGATGATCTACCAACACTGGTGAGATTGGAGACACGGGTTAATAAACAACTTGCACAGAATAGAAAGCAATCAACGCTTCATGACTCCTATTCTTACAAACAATAATGTCACATTTTTAAGAAAATAGCTCCAGTAATAAATAAGAGCATCCCCCCTCCTAAAAAACCCACAAACAAACAACCGTCCAAAAAAAAACAAAAACAAAACAAAAACAATGAGAAACAAAACAAACAAACAAAAAAACAATTTAAAAAAAACAAAACAACAATTTTCTATTGAAGCCATGTCTTAAACATGACGGTCCCATGCCCGTAGAAAACTCAGCGAAGAAGGTCCTACATGAATGCCTGGTACTTAGATGCTATATTTAGCTCATTCGCTTAATCGCACATTCCGCTTAACCGACACACTAACCCGAACTACTGAAGGTGTGCGTATGAGCGGAGTCGACTGTAATAATAATAATAATAATAATAATAATAATAATAATAATAATAATAATAATAATAATAATAATAATAATAATAATAATAATAATAATAATAACAAGAGCTCTGTCTTTGTAAGAAAAAATGGGTAGTCGGCCTTTAACAGCTTTGTCTTTGTAAGAAGAAAAAAATGTATTATTTCCTAACAGCTTTGTCTTTGTAAGAAGAAAAAAATGTATTATTTCCTAACAGGCGTCATGCCTCGTCCTACACGTTTAAGTGTTGTTCGCTAAGGATACGTTGTAAAACGATTTGGGCACTGTTAGTGGATATTGTGCAATATATATGCGCAAGTTGTTCTAATGTTGTCCTTCAGAACCATTCGTCTCATGGAGCCGGAGTTTATCTCGGTCTCCATAGCGTGAAACGGATAATAGCAATTGCTTGCCATCCTTTGGATTGGACGCTAGTCTATCACAAAGTACTTTCCTCCAAATATAACAGACTCAGATAACCCTTAACTGCTGGGTGGGCAAGGGGGGGGGGGGTGTTCAGAAACAAAATCTTGACTGCACCCCGGATCGATTCCCCGTCCCCTTGCGTGTGAAGCGAGTGCTCTACCAACTGAGCTATCTGGATCCCCAAGTTTATCAAATGATGACTATGTAAATGTTCAAATGTAAGAAAGGCTGGAATCAGTTGGAAGATAAGTTTAGGTTTGACTGTTTTGGTTCAACATTTGACACATTTAAAAACGTGTTTGTACAGCTTTCAAGGTCATTTCATTATAAAGGCCATGATTGGTTTGGAACAAAGACAAGCCTAGCTTTCGGATCGGATGGTCCTGGGTTCGAGCCTCGCCAGATGAGTCCTTGTAAACGGCTCTTGACTCACATTCTCTCGCAGTACTCAGGTGTAAAATGAGTAGGTACCCGGCCGTTAACAATAAAATAAATAACTTTTAAAAAAAACAAAAACAAAAACAAAACAAACACAACAAATAATGAATATAAGAGAGAAAATCCATCTTTTACTCTTCACTCTTTCCTGTTTTAAAAAGATATGAATGTTTGTTTTGATTATGCCCGACGTGACCTGGCTAAGGTCACATAATTTAAGTCCTGAATTTGCTGTAGAATACATTGTGTCGCTGTTCTTTGTTTGAGCTCCTTGGCGATTATTACTAGACCAGTGGTTTCAAACTTTTCGCTCACTGCCCCCTTTTCACCTAGCCAACGTCCTGGCGCCTCATACCCCGCCCCAATCATCAACCTGACACAGCGACCCTTTTTCCCTGGACAAGCCTATTTTGTTATGGCAGATGAAACGGGGTGAATGGAAAAGGTCGAGGAGGAGACGGAAGTGAAGGAGATGTTGTTGGTGGTGGAGAAGGAGGAGGAGGAGGAGGATAAATGTTTATGATGGCGGTGGTCGTGGTAGAGGAGGAGGAGGATAATTTTTTATGATAGCGGTGGTGGTGGTAGAAGAGGATGAAGAGGATGATGAGAAGGAGCAGGAAGAAGAGTAGGAGTCAATGATTATATGTGTCAGTGCATGACATAACCAGTCGGAAGGTGACAATTTTGGATTTGCATTTTTTTTTTTCATTTTGAAAGAATATGGTCCCCAGAGCATTATAATTTTTATTTGAAGTAAATTGCGTGATTTTTTTCATTGTTATAGTCAGATGTATGGGAAAGGTATCCAGCAACTTTTATCAAATCTCATACTTTTTCAACTTGACTAGCTGCAAAAAATATTTAGAAGTGAAATTAAGCTTTCAATTTTCCCGAAGATGTACAAAACGGTTGATTTAATCATTTATGACAAGAATTCATTTTTGATAAAAAATTGACCTGACTAAACTTGACAATATCGCAGTCCAAACCTTTTCACCATCCGACTGATTAGGTCATTCACTGTAACATATTTGCTTGTATCGAATAATTCTGTATTCCTGATATTCATAGTTGACACTTCAAAAGCATAAATAATTTATTTATTAATTTATTCATTCATCCATTTAATAAACCAAAAGGGATTTGTTATTTTATCTTCAGCGTCACCCGAGTGTAAACATCAGTTTTCTGATCACTCATGTAGATTTCTGATTAATTTAAGTCATCCATTCATGCTTTCATAATGGTCAGGTAGCAAAGGGGGTGGGGTTGGGGATGGGGTTGGGGGGGGGGGGTGTGATGTTTTGTGAGAGTGAATGATAACCTGCTAACCAGCTGTAGTCCGTAAAAAATATTGAACGAAAATGATTATGAGAAGCTCGTTGTCTTTGAATTTTAGCTGGTTTGAAGCGTTTGTGACACTTTTAACCCATATTATTAGCGTTGATGAATAAGAAGATTATGAGGGAAATATTCTTGATCTGAAGTGAAAATCACAAAACAAACCCCAAGAAACCCCCACAAAACACACATACACACACACACACACACACACACACACACACACACACACACACACACACAAATAACATAAACAAACTAAGACATAGATAGTAATAATAGGGAATTGAATACGTTATTATTGTGTGTGTGTGTGTGTGTGTGTGTGTGTGTGTGTGTGTGACATTACTTACCTAAAAGTCACATCAAGGCACAAAGGATCCCCTTATAAAGGGGATAAAATATTTACAAAGTATAATATATTTTAAATTAAAAACTATTACACTACATAAATAATAATAATAATAATAATAATAATAATAATAATAATAATAATAATAATAATAATATAATAATAATAATAATAATAATAATAAATAATAATAATAGATCTTTATTGTCCATAAATATGGCAATTTGTCATTTAGTTACACTTGTCATAACGTTAAATGATAACTGTAACATTGAACAGATATTTCACTCCTACTTATTTTCTCTCTCTCCCCCTCTCTCTTTCTCTCTCTCTCTCTCTCGCTCTCTCTCTCTCATTCTCTCTCTCTCATTCTCTCTCTCTCTCTCTCTCTCTCTCTCTCTCTCTCTCTCTTCATTTCTTTCTTTCACACGTGCGATATACACAACATAAACATATTCATTTGGTTTTCAATTTGTTACAATTGTGGCAATTCGACACCAAAGTTATCATCATTGTTAATTGGTTAGTTAATCTAACATTAAATAAATTAATCAGTTAATCAGTCAACGAATCAATCCTTGGTTTTTCTGTACCATATGAAATATTCAAAATTTTTCTTGCTGATGGAACGAACGTTGATTTATACTTGTTAGTTCTACATTTAATCTGACAAAACCTTCTCCCAGATGGTAAAAGACTAAATTCATGGTATAAAATATGTTTTTTATTGTTGGTAATTGAGAATGCTTTCCTTTCTATTGCTTTTCCATGAATTCTTTCTACTCCATCAAGAGGATGGTTTATTATTTTTGATGGTCTTTGATAGATTTGAAATTTTTGATTTATCTTTAAGCCGGCATCCGCCAAACCATATGGTGCAGCCAAACGCAATTATACTTTTAATCAATGAGTCATAAACTCTTAACATAGTTTTCTTCCTTACTTGAAATGTTCTCAATTTCCTTAGGATGTATAATCTTTGGGCAACTTTCTTAGATATTATATCAATATGTTGAGAGAAATTGAGGGAACTATCAATGGTTATTCCTAACTATTTAAAATAGTCAACTATCTCAACATCATCTTTACGATCGTCACACACTTTAAGTCGTTTTTATTTTTTACACCAAACACCTGTTCTTTCATTTTTTCAACATTTAATTCAAGCTGATTTTGTTTACACCAATCGGTGAATATATTTATTTGTTTGAAATAATTCTTTTCGGTAACCTTATCTTTTAATAAGCCAAGAATAGCAGTATCATCTGCATATTTCACTATAAAACAATTTTCAAAGGATGGTCTGCAGTCGTTGGTTTATAAGATGTACAGGATTGGGAACTCACGCAGCCTTGGGGACATCCGTTCGACAACGTTCTTTTTGTTGGAGATATATTCACCCAATTTTACACATTGCGATCTATGGGTCAGAAACTCTTTATACCATTTAATAAGGTAGTTTGGAATATCCATGTTGCACAACTTTTGAAGCAAAATATCTGTGTTCATGGCATTAAAAGCTGACGAAAAGTCGACAAACAGGATTCTGGCGTAATTCGAGGGCGTTTGGTCAAGGTGTTTTGAGATCGAATTTGTGGCGGTTAATAGTGCGTCTTCTACACTGAGATGTTGCTGGTATGCAAATTGGTACGGATCTAGCAATTTCAGGTCATAACATTTTTGTAGGAGCTCAGATTTAAATTTTTTTTCTAAACATTTCATTACAAGCGATGTAAGCGCCACTGGACGGAAGTCGTTCAATACCGTCGGACAACGCTTTTTTGGAACTGGAACAACAATCGATGTTTTCCAAAGTACTGGCACTGATTGTTCATCGATTGACCTTTGAAATAGTTTTGTATAAGGTATAGCCAGTTGTTGGTGACAGTTTTTCAAAATAGTTCCGGTAATGTTGTCTGGTCCTGGTGCTTTATGTTCTTTAAATGATTTACAAAGGGGGAAATAAAACCATCCATTTGACTGTTTTCCTCTCAACGGGACCAGGACAAAACCAAATAATTTCATTCCAAGACAAAGACTGAAAGATACGTCATCCTCCTCCCCCTCCTCATCCTCCTCTTCCTCCTTCTCCTCATCCTCTTCCTCGTCCTCGTCCTCCTCCTCCCCCTGCTCCTCTTCCTCTTCCGCCTCCTCCTCTTCCTCCTCCTCCTCCTCCTCCTCCTCCTCCTCGTCCTCGTCCTCCTCCTCATCCTCCTCCTCCTCCTCCTCCTCTTCCTCGTCCGCTTTCTCCTCGTCGTCGAGATGTGCATAACAAATGTGGAAAAAAACCCAACAAAAACCACGATCGTTACACATCGGTACAACCGAGTTATACACAAAGGAGAAGTGAGTAGGAAAGTGCCAGAAGACAATAGAGAATAAAAATTTCGCGGTGGTGATGGGGGTTTGAACCCGCAACCTTACTGGTACGACAACTCCGCCTGGCCGGGGAGAGCGTGACTCTACCGTATGAGCTATCCACGATCGTGGCACTTTCCTACTCACTTCTTCTCTTGTTGTTATCAACATAAGTGCCTGCTCCACTCACTTTTCTGAATTGAAAATTATACACAAAGGAGAGTGTTCGAAGAGCGTCTTTTTGCGTGCAAAACTTAAGGTATGGAACAATGAAAATGTTGCTGCTTGAAGCTCGAATGAAAAAGTAACGATAAGGTTTGAATTGTTGTAAGCTTCAGTTTATTAGACGAAGACAGATGCTTTGGACATTTCGGGTCCTTACAAAGGAGCATACTATTTCCTGCCAAATCAATGTTTTTGTTTATTCACCCTAACAACACCACTATCATAATATTATCTCATTCGTCTGTAGTGTTTCATTCATCCTGTTTTGTTGATAAAGCAGAAACCCGAAACGTCCATTTTATCTGTTTTCCTGTATTAAATTGAAGCTTACACTTAATTTCACATTGTTATTTTTTTTCTTGCTATGTTGGACACTGTCAGATGGAAGTCAATTGTTTATTTTTTTAGTCATCCAGACACAGTGTTGAATAGGCGAGCTTTTAGTTCTCTACCAGCGCCGCGGTCAAGAGGTCATTCACTCCATCAAATTCCCGACCAGTGCAACGGGTGATCTCCCGCGATACTTGACAGATTTGTTACTGACATCTGGTTAAATTACAATCGCTTTTGCACAACCACAGTCAATTTAACCAATTTAAACAAATTGGCAACACATTGAGAAAACTTTGATCTGTATTTTGGTACCAAATGTGGCATACATAGTAACACGAACGATAACTCTTGATAACTAACAGGGATCTAGGAGAACTAACGGGTAAGTCAACATGGTGGCAGCGATTTCTTGAGAACCCAAAAGTAAAACTGAGTGAATGTATACCCTACATTTATCCAGTGTCATGAATCGAGCCTAGAAAAGCTACAATTGTGTTTATAATATTTAAGGATTTTGGAACAACCTGTCGAAAGGTAGGAGGAACACTTTCTTTTTTTTAAATAAGAAGCTAAAGTCGGTTCAGTTTAACCGTCATGGCTACGACTACTAAACCGGTTATCACGGGCAAAAAAAAAAAAACCACCAGACAAACTGGTCTTGGGGTCATATCCAGTGGAAAACTGGCAATTATTTAAACAAAGATGGAACACATACGTTCTTTTGTTACGCTTAGAAGATCTAAAACAGAAATATCAGGTGGCGCTGTTCCCCCATAGCTTAGATAATGAGGCCCTCAGAATTCACAACGGCTTCCAAATACACAACAGACGATGAAGATCGCACTCTCCATGAAATCATAACCAAGTTTGATGAATTTGTTATTGGAGAACAAAACGAAACTTTTGAACGTTTTAAGTTCAACCAGAGAAATCAAATGGAAGGAGAGACTTTTGAAACATTTCTCGCTGACATAAGACGACTCTCCAAGACCTGCAACTTTTTTCATGATTGCAGAGATTCATTGGTTAGAGACAAAATTGTAACGGTACCAATGACCAGCAGACACGAACTGACCTTTTGAAAGAAAGACACTTGTCACTAGAAAAATGCATTGACATTTGCCGCTCAGCAGAAGATGCCAAAACTCAAAGCAAGGCTTTCCAGGACTCAAAAATGCAGACATAGCAGCAATCAGAAACAGAGGACAAGCAACAGCATCAACAACGCCAAAATTTCAACAAATTAACTCAATGTCAAAAACGCATTCAGACAGACCAAGGTCCTACTCAACTTGTCAAAACTGCGGTTATACCTACCACCCAAGATCGCAATGTCCAGCTCGCCAAGCGAGATGTAACACTTGTGGCAAAATCGGACACGACCAAAAAGTATGTAGGTCAGGAAATGAAACAAGCGACCACAAATTTAGACCAAAATCCATATCAGAGGTTCAGTCGCAGGGAGATCCCAACTCAATAGACTTTTTGGGGGAGATATATCAACTAACAACCATCGAAGACGACTGGACAGTCATAATTCAAATGGATGAAGACTCACACCCTTTCAAGTTGGACACAGGCGCTTCAGTCACTGTCATGAATGAAAAATACCTCACATTCACTCAGAATGAACTGAAAAGATCTGATAAAATTCTCCAGGCTGCAGGAGGGAAAGACCTCGAAGTGCTGGGATTCACCCAAAAGACTTTGAAGTACAAAGATAAGAGCATTGAAGAGAAAATCTACGTAGTAACTGGACAGAAACACCCACTGCTCAGTCGTGATGCATGCATCAAATTGGGATTGATCAAAAGAGTGCATGAACTTGTAGAAACAAAGCCCAATTTCAAGGAAGCATTCCCTAAACTCTTTGAAGGATTAGGAAAGTTTAAAAAAACCATACACCATCAAATTGCGTGATGGTGTTGAACCACTACATATCTACACACCAAGAAAAATAGCACACCCTCTCATGCCTAAAGTTAAAGAGGAGCTGGAAAGAATGTTGCAACATGGTATTATCTCACAAGTAACAGAGCCCACAGACTGGTGCCCAGGAATGGTGGTCGTCCCCAAACAAAACGGCTCAGTTTGCATATGCATTGATTTGACATCCCTTAACAAGCAGTCAAGCGAGAAAAAAATATGTAGATGAAGACCTCGCACAGTTGGCAGGCAGTAAGATATTTACAAAATTAGATGCCACATCTGGATTTTGGCAAATACCATTATCAGAAGAATCCCGGGAATACACAATATTCCTCACATCCTTTGGGCGGTACTGTATGAACAGACTGCCTTTTGGTATTTCGTCGGCCTCTGAAGTTTTCCAGCGCACCATGGCCAAAATACTTCACGATCAAGAAGGAGTAGTGTGCCACATTGATGACATCATCATCCATGCTCCAGATCAAGCCACTCACGACAATCGGGTGCAAAAGACTATGAAACTTCTGCAAGACGCAGGTCTCACCTTAAATGAAAAATGTTCCTTCTCAGAGAACTCATTGAAATTTCTTGGCCACATCATCGATGGTTCAGGGGTCAGAGTCGACCCAGACAAAATCCATACCATAACAAATTTCCTACCAACTCAAAATGTTGCAGAATTAGAAAGATTTCTCGCCATGGTGAACCAGATGACAAAGTTTGCTCCTGGATTAGCAGCCATGACAACCCCACTGCGCTCACTCCTTAAAAAAGATCACGAATGGATTTGGGGGGACTCCCAGGAAAATGCTTTCAAAACCATAAAGTAACAACTGACCACCGCCCCGGTGCTAGCACACTATTATCCAAATCTGAAAACGATCATCGCGGCCGATGCATCAACGGAAGGAATCGGAGCAGTTCTCATCCAGGTCCAGATAGATGGTTCCAGAAAACCGGTGTGCTACATATCTCGCACCTTGACCGAAACTGAACAGCGGTATTCAGTCATCAAATTGGAAGCCGTAGCTGCAACACGGGCTTCTGAAAGACTCAGCGAATATGTTCAAGGTCTTCAGTACACCATAGAGACTGACCACAAACCCCTCGTGCCCCTCTTAATGTCTAAAGAGCTCTCTAAATTACCTCCACGGATTCTACAGATTCGTCTTCGACTTGCCAAATTTGATATTGAAGTTGTTCATGTCTCGGGCAAAGACCAGATTATTGCTGATACTCTTTCCAGAGCACCAACAAGTGTGCCTGCGGACGTCTGTTTCAACAGAGAGGTTCAAGCCATGGGAGAACAAGCCTTTAACTCACTCCCAGCAAGTTTCCACAAAATGACTGAAATCATAAGTCATCAAAAGGCTGATGCAGTGATTGCAGAAGTCCGACAGTTTTGCAGCACCGGCTGGCCAGGTTATATGCCTGCCAACACACTCCTAAAACAATATTGGCACAATCAGCAATGCTTCACGATCATAATTGATCTTCTTTTAATAACAGAATTGTCATCCACGAGACTTAAGAATGGACACTCTAAATCGCCTTGGCATTACCAAATGCAAAGCCCTTGCCCAAAGCGCTGTCTGGTGGCCCAACATTTCCAGTGAAGTCGAAGACATGATTAAAAAGTGTACAGTTTGCGCTAAACTGAGACCGGATGTCAGGGAACCACTTATTCCTTCCTCTTTCCCAGATCGACCCTGGTCAAGAGTGGCTGCAGATTTGTTCTACCTTAAAGGCAAGACATACCTGGCTGTAACAGACTGTAACAGATGGCCTGAAATAAGAATTTTAGAAGAGCAGGCTAGTTCATGTGTGGTCAACAAGTTCAAGTCCATCTTAGAAACGCACGGCATACCTGATGTCATTGTCTCGGACAACGGCCCTCAATTTTCAAGCTCACAATTCCAGGAATTTGCACGCGACTATGGATTCACGCACATAACGAGCTCACCCCGATATCCTCAAAGCAACGGCATGATCGAGAGAGCAATCCAAACCCTGAAAAACACGTTGAAAAAAGCTGATGACCCATTACTGAATTACAGAGCAACCCCTCTCTTCAACGAATTCTCACCAAGTGAGCTCCTGATGGGAAGAAGACTACAGACAAAGTTGCCCATCCTGAAACAAAAATTACATCCACAACTATTGGACCAAGACGTGCTCAGAGAAAGAGAGGATAGACACAGGGAAAATATGTGTAGACAATACAACACACGTCACCTCGCCAGAAAATCCCAACCAGAACTTCACCCTGGAGACGAAGTATTCATAAAAGATATGAGACGAAATGCAAAGGTTATCAGGCAACACCCCAACCCTAGGTCATTCATCCTTCAGCCTGATAACAACAATTTGCACATTCGCAGAAACATCAAATCTCTTTTACCCACTGCATCCTCCAATACTCAGGGACTCGAGCAAGATCCCCTTATCCCACCAGTTCAAACAGCAGGCGAGCCCTCACCAGGACTTCCATCGCAACTATCGACCCCCCAGGCTGACACTCGCACTAGCAGCTTTGGGAGAACCATCAAGCCACCAAAGAGGCTTGATTTGTAAAACAAAACAAACCATTTGAGGACATCTTACAGGCGACGAGACGATCCTTAATTATATTTTTTTTTCTCTTCCGTTCTTCTTTTTGATATGGACATCTCACAGGAGCTGAAATGGTCCTCAATATATATATATATATATATATATATATATATATATATATATATATATATATATATATATATATATTAAATCTTTCTCGTTCATTTCCCATTGATTTGAAATTCATACCTTATGGCCTCGGGTCCACAAATGACATGATTCACACTAACAACATTGGATGAAAGACAGGGACTTTATAAAACAGTTAGGAACTTGACACAAGTGTTAGGGATTTATCGGAATTGATTAAGAACGTTTTCGTGATCGTCAGGGATGATGGGATAATAGGGAATAACACCTCCAAAAGAGGGGAGATGTGGCATACATAGTAACATGAACGATAACTCTTGATAACTAACGGGGATCTAGGAGAACTAACGGGTAAGTCAACACCAAACACTCTATCATTAGAATTACTGTCAGAGATATTTTGCATTAAGATATGAGCACAATTTTGCTTATAGTTTGTTAAATGTAATTTATTGATTGCATTATTATAAGCAAACAAACCGATAGAAACTCTCAAAACTTGCTCTCCTTTCATTCATTCCCTCACAATTTGTGCGTCACTCTTAGCTCTTTGATGATATGCGATTACATCTCGGTGCAGCTGTCCGATTTGTTTCGCGTTGATCACTGCTGGTTCAGAGGGTTATGAATTCCGGTCATTGAGTCTTCATCGCACAAATTATATTCAACAGATGGTCACACGAGTTTAGCTTAATATTATATGAACACGATTATGCCAGTTTCCTTTCCACTAGTTACAAACGTGGTTAACTAAGAACACTAGAATAAAGTCCGAGTCGTTTCATATTTCAGTTGTATATATTTGAAATTTACTTCCCAGGTTAAAATATTGTTTCAGTGCTTTGTGGGTAAAAAGAAACCTTGTATAGTTTGTAATTATTTTGCTGCAATGATCAATATCTGATTATTTAAGGGTTATCATTTTAAGCATTCCTGATACAAACACGACTTAACGAAGGGACAAAGGATAAATAGTAACCATGTCATAAAGAAATGTAAATATATATATGTATATATATATATATATATATATATATATATATATATATATATATATATTATATATATATATCTGTGTATGTGTGTGTGTGTGTGTGTGTGTGTGTCTGTGGGAGAGAGAGAGAGAGAGAGAGAGAGAGAGAGAGAGAGAGAGAGAAAGGGATAGATAGATAGATAGATAGATAGATAGATAGATAGATAAATAGATAGATAGATAGATAGATGGATAGATAGATAGATAGATAGATAGATAGATAGATAGAGAGAAAGGGATAGATAGATAGATAGAGAGAGAGAAGGGGATATATATATATATATATATATATATATATATATATATATATATAGAGAGAGTAGAGAGAGAGAGAGAGAGAGAGAGAGAGAGAGAGAGAGAGATGAAGAGGACAGATGAGGGTATGGATGAATACATATGGATGGATCAATAAATATATGTTTGCAATGGTGGATGAATGAATGGATAGATAGATGAATAGATAGATAGATGAGAGATTGAGAGAGAGAGAGAGAGAGAGAGAGAGAGAGAGAGAGAGAGAGAGAGATGAAGAGGACAGATGAGGGTATGGACGAATACATATGGATGGATCGATAAATATATGTTTGCAATGGTGGATGAATGAATGGATAGATAGATGAATAGATAGATAGATGAGAGATTGAGAGAGAGAGAGAGAGAGAGAGAGAGAGGGAGAGAGAGAGAGAGAGAGAGAGATTTTCATTTCATTAATGAAGGACAAATAAGTTTGAGCAAACATTGCAATCACTGATTTATTTTGATTTTATTTCGACCAGATTAGATGACTGTGCATGACTAGTTGCTGTTTGTCAGTGCTTTCCCTTATCTTTGTTTTTAATCCCGTTGTCTCTGTCGGAAAAAAAATGTAATATCGCCTTGCAGGCATCATGTCCAGTTCTACATGTTATAAATAATAACGTAAAGTTGAATGTAAGCTTCAATTTAACTACAAAAACAGATCAAATGAACGTTTCGGGTTTCCCCTTTATCATCAAAACAGGATGAATGAAACACCACAGATGAATGAGATGATGTGGTAGTGGCGTAGTTAAGATGAATTAACAAAACATTGGTTGGCAGGAAATATTATGGTCCTTTGTAAGGAAGCACGAATTAAAATAGAATACTAGATATTTCTAAAAAGTGTGCAATTAATTAAGTGAAAACAGGAGAGGCGGGGAGGAACTGTGTAATGCAGTTTAGAAAGTGAAATATAAAATATGAAATATAAAAACATGTAGACTATTCTTGGAAAATAAATATAATGGAATTGAAAATAAATACAAAAAATATAAGAAATAATAATAATAAATAAGGGACAAAGGTAGTATAATATTTAAATTAGGTCCAGTCTCGAGTTCATGCCCTGAGGTGAAAGTGTGTTCAGTTTTAGTATCAGTTCTGCCTCCCTATATTTTCTATGTTGTTTAGTGATGTGACAGAACTGAAGGACGGCAACTTGGATATCGTGCAATCCTCGATGACTGGACCCATTGAAGTGGTGGGTGACAGGTTTGTCCTCGTCGTTTTCAATAGACCGCAGATGTTGTCCAAACATGTCGCTTAGTCTCTTGCCAGTTTCTCCCACGCATGTCTTGTGGCAACGTTTGCAGATTATAGCGTAAATTAGGTTACGATCAGTGCAGGTGAATGCATGTCGGATATACCACACTTTATCCGGGAATTTGATGGAATTTTCCACGATTAAGTATGGGCATGTCCTGCATCTGCAACGTCCAAAAGGCTCCGTCTTACGTTGATTACCGGCCATATCCATCGTCAAGCGGCTCCTAACTAGTATGTCCCTCAAACACAGTTCTACATGTTACGCGTTGCTGTTGGTCAGGGACCCTATTTAAAGCGTTTTAAGCACGTCTAGTCAAAATTGCGCTAAATAAAAAAGCTCAAAATCTCAACATTACGTAGTCTGTCATGACACTTTGTAGCGCATAGTTTTGAGGACTTTTTAGCATATTGTCATTATCAATGTCTACATTAGAGATGAGATAAATATCTGGTTTTAAATCCTGAAACAATTATGTTTTGATATTCATTTTCTTTTCTTCTGTGTTTCTTGACTTTTTTACAAAGCCGACTTAGATCATTCAAATGTTTATCATGAATTTGTTGAGTGTGCTCCATGACTAAATGAAATTTAAAAAAGTCATAATAAATTCAATTTTGTTGACACACAAATGGAATTTTAGCAACTTACAGTTCAATTATAATAGATTCTATTTTTGAAAGAATAGATTTGTTCTATGTTTCCGTTTGAAGAATTCAATTTTTTATTTGAAAAATTAATGCATTTTAAATTACAGAAAAACGGTCTATTTAGGATTGAAATATCACGATCATTATATACAGCACTGACATAAAATACATATGAATGGAAACAGGAAATCTTGATAAATATTACAGAGTAAAGAAATTTGTGTTTAAGCTCATTGTGAAGCGATAACAAAGAGATGAAAGTGAACATAAATCGACTGGTATCACCCGATATCACCGTAACTGAACTCACGAGTGGATTCCCCGTAATTTGGCAGGCGTGACCCCGGGTCAACCTAGGGTCATCACTTGAACTAAGTTAATTCAGAAAAGTGAGTGGAGCAGGCACTTATGTTGGTAACAACAAGATATGAAGTGAGTAGAAAAGTGCCAGAAGACAATAGAGAATAAAAATTTTTCGCGGCGGTGGTGGGGTTTGAACCTGCGACCTTATTGGTACGACAACTCCGCCTGGCAGGTGAGAGCGTGGCTCTACCGTCTGAGCTATCCACGAACACAAAAATATTCGTATCAAACCCAAGTCATTTCTAGATCCCTCTCTCACCCACTTCTGAGACCGCCGATTCGTTCGCCCACCACCATTGCGAAGTTATTATTTTTTTTTTGACCAGCAGTTAAGCTTAATAGCCAATATTCTCAACACAAACATATAACATAGAAACGATTGAGACATTGAGTATGCTCCGGTGTATGGGGTGAATTTTTTAATTCAGAAAAGTGAGTGGAGCAGGCACTTATGTTGGTAACAACAAGATATGAAGTGAGTAGAAAAGTGCCAGAAGACAATAGAGAATAAAAAAATTTTTTATGAGTGGGTGAGAGAGGGATCTAGAAATGACTTGGGTTTGATACGAATATTTTTGTGTTCGTGGATAGCTCAGACGGTAGAGCCACGCTCTCACCTGCCAGGCGGAGTTGTCGTACCAATAAGGTCGCAGGTTCAAACCCCACCACCGCCGCGAAAAATTTTTATTCTCTATTGTCTTCTGGCACTTTTCAACTCACTTCATATCTTGTTGAACTAAGTTACCGCTCAGGCGATATTTTCGTTACTGTGCAGAAATCAAGGTGAAGGCACTGCTGTAAAAAAAAACATTAAATGAAAAAGTGTGTATGAAACAGTTCCAGACAAAGCAAGAAATAAAAATAAAAGAAAAATAAACTTTCCATAAAGTCAGTATTAATTCCTCGACTGGGGACCGACATTCAAACTTCCAAGTTATTGGTCAGACGCGCAACCATTACACCAAGAAATGAAGTGAGTAGGAAAATGCCAGAAGACAATAGAGAATAAAATATGTGGCGGCGACGATGGGGTCTCGAACCCGCGACCTGACCTATACGACAACTCCGCCTGGCCGGGAAGATCGTGACTAGACCGTATGAGCTATCCACGTCCCCAAAAAAGGTCGCTTCTAACCCTCGTCTTTCTTGAGGTCACGGGTTCAACACACACAAACGCCGCGAAGTTAGTTGGCCAGCATTTAATTTAAGCTTTACCATTACACCACAGAGGTTGCCCGATAGTAGGAACGATCATACACAGTTTTTTTCAGATCTTTTATATATATAATAATATGCTTATGTAATCGGATATCTGAATCAATCCTATACATGTTTACACTTATTTTGACACGATAATCAGAATCCGATAGCTGTGTGGGATGTGGAGAGGCAGTCTTTTGGAAGAATTTTTTTTCTATTTATTTATTTATTTATTTATTTATTTATTTTTGGTTACACATGCTGCTTCATTCTGTATGGTCATGTTAGTTCGAGTATACTGCGGAAATGATGTTATGCGACTAGTTGAAATGCTCACAACATCCGCTAGCCGAATATAATGTACCAACACAAAACGGTGCGTTTTCTTGAATGGTTATGGTCTGATTGATATAATTTAGTGAGAGGTAATCGTGAAAACGGCTGTCTAAATCAAAAACAAAGAGTTGAATGACGTCAATTTCGTTCCATCTATAGCGATATTTTACTCACCTTGATATCGGATTAAACAAAAAACTAAACTAAAGTTAAGGAAAAACGACTGACTCAACTCAGGTGTGAATGGGTACCTGGCTATGGGCAGTAACGGATATTGCATGACTGTTAGTACACACCGGGCACCTAACAGTCGATTAGTACTGTATGAAATGGAAATATGGTTCCATATGGTCTGTTGGAGGAATAAATGAAAAATTGTGAAAGGCATTGAGCATGGTTAATCCGTGGAAATGCGCCATATAAATGTTCATATTTATTTCTTTTGTTTTGTTTGCCACCATTCTGAACATCTCGGAGTACGCTTCAACAGTCGTAACGTCACTTCCCTCCTAATGACGCATGATAACTTAGTAACTGACTCTAAACTATCAGATCAAAGGCGGACGCCCTTATGAAATATTTCTTCGACGAGCATAAATGCGTATCGAGAGGGAAAAAAACCATTATAAATCTGATCATGTTTTGATTTTTACACACTCTGATCACAAGACATATGAAAAGTTCTGGCCAGCATGAAGAATAAAAAGTACCGATTTTCTGTATTTGACGTGACATCAGACTATTGAATCCAATTGGGACGAAATATTGACTTGCATTTTGTGAACATCGATATTTAGACATGGCTTTGTAATAAACTCATAGTGGATGGAAGAAAACCACGCACCTTGTCCTTTAACCCTAAATGTCCGACCAGTCAATATTAAGCAAACAATGACAATGAGTGATGTTAAACCAAGAGAACTCCATAAGTCTTATAGATAGAACGAAGTTGACGTCACTCGGGTCTTTGTTATTGTTTTTGCCATCCGTATTAATTGAGTAATTCTCATTAAACTGTATCAACCAGACTATAAACGTTTAAGGTTACACATAGTTTTGTGTGTTGGTCCGTTATAGATAGTTCGAAGATGACGTCACTGTGACGGGTTGGTGTTATTTTTGTGGGATCGAGTCCAACCGATAGCTCAATGGTCTGGATTCGAACTAGTATGCGCGCTATGGCTCTCGTTACCGGCTGCACCACTCAACCTATATCACAAACGGCTCAGGTTTAATCTAGGGGAAATCAAGAATTGCCTTAGGGTCCCTTATAACTTAATTGTATTAATAAAAAGTGAGTCAAGACAATAGTAACGCCCAATGCAATAATAACAATTCTATACATAAAGTTTAATTAGATTGTTACAGGAAAAGATAGAAAGAATAAGTATTTATTTAATATCAGGAAGAATAGCTCTAATTGAGTGGATCTAATTTATTATTTATTTATCTATTGTTTTATTAATCGATTCATTTATGATTGATTGATTAAGTTAGTAGTTTTTAATCACTTGTGTCCGTGGAAAATACATTTGAAAATGGTATAAGCCCGTTTGGCTTATCTTTATCCCGTCGGCTTGCTTGACTGAGGCAAATGTATCAGCTAGTTCCAGGGTTGGCGCCTGCTTTTCAGAGTTTTCTGGACATCACAACAGTGTGTTGTAGTTAGGCTGACATCAGGGGTTTACCGCTGTTCAAGGACTGGGATGCAGGAATTCGGCACAACTGGGTGCTCCAACGACACGGAAAAGGACCAGGACCTTCAATTTAAGAGTTGAAACAACAAGGTCTTAGCCAATCGAGTTTGTCTTTCGCCACCGAATCGTCCTGAGCGACACATCATAATAGCCTTTATTTGCCGACAAAGGCAAGAAGAAGCAGTAACTCCATGATAATGGTAGTTAGTATATGTTTTAAACATCAACTGACAGTCGAGCTATCTTACATGATGAGAATTTAACAGGTTTGTGTCCCTGGTATTTCTTTATTTATTTTTATTAATTACAATTGAGGTTATGATTGTGGCCGGCGATTGGCGGTGGGGTACAGACATTCAAGCAATATACATATTGAATATAAATGAAAAAAATAGCATAGATCATAAGCAAATGTTAACTATAGTATAAGATACATATAGGTATAGTTTTGTACAGGTATTCCAACTTACGAACATCCATGGAATAGCACAATTAAAATATATACACAAACTATAATATTAATAACAGATTAAATTGAATTTACAGTAATATCTCGTTCCACTTTGAATGTTAATCAAAAATTCATTTTACCTCCAGCCGAGATAGACAAACTTTTACAAGTTTGAAATTGGAGAGATAGCTCTTTTCTCTTGGGCTTCTTAGCGTGTGTGTGATTAGATTCAGATATGAATTTTGTTTTGTGAAATGAAAATAGCCAATCAGAAGAATGTTCCTGTTTTAGATAGCCAATGATATCCAGATGCTTTGGTAAGAAAGAATAACGGAGAGTTACCGGAGAGACTAGGACAGTTATTGCAATTTAGCTACTCTTGAACGAGACAAGGACCTCAGGGCCTAGGGACGTTGGAGACTTGTTTGGGAAAGGTAATTAGCAGGAGGCATGAGTACAATGGGCAGACAATTTGAACAGGTAAATAAGCCTTAAGCTGAAAGTGAGTGTTCCGTTATACAATGGAAATGTTTCCTACCTAACGAC
>NC_088368.1:37260204-37262704 GCF_034508935.2 Berghia stephanieae | reverse complement strand
CTGTTATTGTTTGGGGCACTTTATCTATTTTCTAACTTCAGTTGTTTGTGATGCGGTTGTTTAGGTCTCTAAGGTTTCCGAGAAGGGCGATATTTGTGAGACTGTTTTTGTAAAATTTCTGCTGGAAGTGGTCATTACAATGTCAAGGATATCGTTGGGATTTGTTGTCTGTTTGCCAAATTTATCGTGGTAACAAAAAGAACTTAGGATCAGGATACAAAACACGAAAGACTCGGAAGAAATAATAGGCTTTTAACGAAATCGGGTCGAACGAGACGCCGAACGCCGAACCCGAACGGATATAGCCTTCTCACGTGACCATGAACGAGATCTGAATAGTGAAGACTCTCAAGCGGTAATGCAGCATCGATCTAAGGTCACGTGATAGAGGATAGCTTTGGTTTTGTTGGCTTGTGTTAGGGGGGGGCAAGGTCATGTCATTCAATAGTATATAATTGTGCACGCGGCGCTCTATACAGAGAGAAAATTATAAATTAAATTACGGGCGAAGGTGGGGGGGGGGGGGGAGGTGGGGGGGTTTGACCCACAAACGATCGAGGTGTTGGGCTTGGGGTAGACCATGATACGAAATCAAAGAGAAAAGGCCGCTGGTACTTGGATGGTGGAAATGGTTGGGGTGTGGGGGGGGGGTAGTGACAATCAGCATGGATGTATATATTAACATAATAATATAGGCAATAGATGACCAGGGATGTTTTTGTTTTATGTAATGTTTTTATATGTTTGGGGTGTGTGTTTGTGTGTGTGTGCGCGCGCGTGTGTGTGAAAGAGATTACACAAAAATACCTTTCTCGGGAGCTTCCAAATGATACTATACATAAATTTGAAAACCACATTGTTGAATCAGCTTGCAAAAAGGAGAACATTTATCTTTGTTTCACAAAAAATAGGTTTAGAAATAAAAAAAATTTCTAGTAGATTTAATTTTGAAAAAAAATATTGCTCAATTTTTTAAAATTTAATGATAGTTTTCTTTATTTTTCCGGTCGTTTTCTTGATTTATATCTCATTTTTCAATTCTCAATGCGACGAGCACACTGATGAATCTCGGGGTGATTCAAAAGCGTTGTTTGTTTTTTTTAATATATAAATAATTAAATATATAAATATATATATATATAAAATATTTAAATATAATATATATACTGAGAGTCCTCACTAATTAATTCCTGAGCGTTGATATTGTGACGCAACTATTACATACAAACCTTTTCAGTCGAGTCGGCAGGCTTTTGGGTTACACAATCACTATTTACCCCCAAAGGTCAGCGGTACTCTTTGATGTAAACAACACTCACCACCTTTACGCAAGCCGCCTGCTCATAAATCAAGAGATGTCTCCTAACTGTTCACACAGCAATCAATGATTGGATAAGAATCTCAAGATCTCATATAATAAGGTTTAAATTTTTGGAGAGGTGATATCCCCCCACCCGTCATCGGACAGAACTTTCATTGCGTTATATCATATAAAGCCCCCGCCTCCTCTTTCTATCCGGAGTGACGAGATTAGACGAGAGGACGCGAGAAAAAACTGATCACGTGATCGGTAAGTCGTTCGTTCGGTGTCCGTTCGGTGAGCAACTATAACTCTGTAATAAACCTGAAAACGGAACGAAACAAAATACTGCATTCAATTCGATCACTTACAATAAAACACAGAAACGAGGAATTAGACAAAAAAGTGGAAGACATAGAAAAGTCCAAAAATAACGCATCGTCTATGTTCAAAGTGACGAAATCTCTGAACCGAAAACCATTCGAGAACCCAAAACTACTATTATAAATTTGGCAAACAGACAACAAAAATTTCCAAATAATATGAAATAAATGCCAAAGTATCAATTTTTCTCCCAATGGAAATTAAACTCAAATTTCTTATCATGCGGCCATGAGCAAGTATCTTCTTTTAATGTTTACAAAATCCGACAACTTCTTGTAAACATAAGGGTAACAATTTCTGTATTCTATAAAATTAATGTTTAACCCACTAGGTAAGAATACGTGACTTGAATTTTTAAAAGTACCCTGAGAATAGCGTATTATCCACTAATCATGCTCAAGGCGCTTTACAAGAAGTCTCTAGCCAACATCAACCCTCAAATTATAGGACGTGTCATGACGCCTGTGAGGGATATTTCACACTTATAACACTGTTAAGATCACCTATTCATTTTCCACCTGAGTACGGTGAGAGAAAATGTGGGTAAACAGAATTTACTAAGGACTCAACTATGTGCCGTTCAGAGCGGGAATCAAACCTAGAAAAAAACAAATGCTATAACGCGAAACCAAATTTTTCCATGCAAATCTGCTTAAAAAAGAAAAGCTAGTTTTAAAACTATTGTTTTGGTCTCTTTAACACCAAATTGGCAAACCTTCTTATCATGCAGAACAGCGCTGTAATATCGGGATTTCCCGAAAATAAGATAAATTAATATTTTCAATCGCTAGCTTTTGTGCTATTTTTTGATTTAAA
>NC_088368.1:37250199-37260104 GCF_034508935.2 Berghia stephanieae | reverse complement strand
ATACCACCTGTTTTGGTAACGAAGTTGGTGGCAATTTTCAAAGGGAATTAACCATTTGTAACAAATTTCTTTTTTTTTTTTTGTCTCAAATTCCTATTTTCTGAAGTTCTGATTCCACTTTTGGACCATGAAGGGTTGACAGGTCTGGTCTGGCCAGGATTGGCTGCACTACGTAAACTCTTAAACTTGAGACTTTATCAAAGTTATGATATCAGTTCAGTTCAAGAAGGCTTTGTAATTAAGAATGGGTATGATCTATATTAACTTTCCAGGTGCTCCAGGCCATTGGTCACATTGCAAAGTGTGCTCAAAGTGACCTACATAGTGAAAAATGTTCACACATCACGATTGGTCGTCATTGTCTTCAGCTTGACTCATGGGTATGTTCAGAACGTTCAGCGTGTTTACATTTGTTCAAAGTGACGAAAACATGAATTTAGATCCCTCCCATGTGTGACAAGATAGATGGGTGTCATTTTGATTTGCTTTATATATGAAGTAAGCGTTGTCAAGCCAAAATGGAAACAAGCGTTTTATCAGTGTTCAGTGGTATATATTGAGAATGTGGTGTCACTTGTACTGTCACATGCTGAAAAAAAAACGTTTTTAAAAATTTGGCCAGAAAACTTTTCCTTCAAATATTGCTCAATTAAAATGACCCTTACATTGTCCAAAACTCTCAAACCTGGAACTTCTCTGATGAGTTTTCTGGCCAAATTTTTAAAAGGGATTTTTTTTAGATGACAGCAGTACATGTGGTTCTGTGCTTACATGATGCAGAATTATCTAGAATAAATATAAACTCTTAACACTCTTTTTTACTTAATACATTTTCTTTGTTTTTGTTTTATCATTGACAGAGTGGGGGGGGGGGGGGGGGGGGGGGGGCTGTTATGTGTATTGTCCGTCTCCATTTGTACAGAAACAATTCTTCACCCAAATGTAATATTTGATAAAAAAAATTATGTGAAAATCTTTTATTTCTGATGAAAATTAAAAAGTAAAAGAGAGTTGATATAGAAGATTTGTTTATGATGCTAGTAGAAATATTTCATCAGAAATAAAAGATTTTTCACATAATTCTATTAAATATTACATTTGGCTGAAGAATTGTTTCTGTACAAATGGAGACGGACAATACACATAACAGCCCCCCGCCCCCCATCAGGGATGAGCGGGAAAACAGGCTTTTTGACTATGTTCTGTGTTGGTGAGTTGGATTTTTTAAAAGATGAAAGCATAGGTTGTTGAAGGCAACAGTTATGGTGGAAACTAGAGGGATTTGTTTCCATTCCATTTCTTCCATTTTCCATTTTTCTCAAGGTGATATCATTTGATGAAGAGAAGCTTTGTAGGAAATATTATCATACATCGGCCCTGTAATCTCTACAATAAACATTTCTGGGTTTTTGTATTTTAGTAGAGGGCATCCCTGGAAATATTATCATACATAGGCCCTATAATCTGTACAATAAACATTTCTGGGGTTTTTTATTTTAGTAGAGGGCATCCCTGGAAATATTATCATACATCGGCCCTATAATCTCTACAATAAACATTTCTGGGTTTTTTTATTGTAGTAGAGGGCATCCCTGGAAATATTTATATTTTCCAATTCACTGGATAAAAGAAGAGAAGGATATTTCCTTCTTCTTCTTCTTCTTCGTCTTGTGGAAACCTCCAATATTGTCGAGGATCACTCCACAGTTTGTAGTGTTTTACATTTTAAACTTGCTAAAACTCTGCACATAATACTAAAACCACATAGATTAAAAAGTCACGTTGTGAACTCCAGCAATCGCGTGAAGGCATGTTGGCAACCGTTTTCAGCCACTTCAGCTGGGAGGCTATTCCATAGTCGGGCAGTGGAAGGGAAAAACGAATACATGTGGGCGTCTGTTTTTGATGTTGGGATGGTTACTCTTGCTGTGTGTCCTTGTCTAAGTGATACTGCTTGAACTTGAAGCTGGAAGTAATTAATGATAGAAATCAAAATGGAATGGAAGTTTCGATTTAATTTACAAAGATGGTTATCGTTTCGGATTTCCCCTTTGCCAACAAAACACGATGGATAACACACATGAAAAACTCTCATTCGTATTAAGTGTTCCATTCATCATGTTTTGTTACAAAGGGGAAACCTGAAGTGACCACATCATCTGTCTTCATAAATTGAATTTAAGCTTTCATTCCATTTTGTTAATGTTCAGATTTATGATCTCAAAGAATTTTCCACACTGATGGTCGGGGTAGTAGGTCACTTGCTGTGTCTTCTACTTCTATCCTCCATATCTGCTTTCCACGTCCATGTTGATCTGTCTTTGTTCTGGATTGAGATTGCTCGATTTTTTTCCTGCTCCCGGTAGGAGTCCTTATCTCAATTATCTGGGAGGGATGCAGTCAAATGTACAGTACCTTTTTTTGAGAGATATTTTCCCCCTTGTAAATCATCTGTCACTGTTGTGATTTATTATGATCATTAGTTTTGAATATTGTTTATGTACCATGTAAACATTTGAGTGTATCTGTCACAGCGGTATTCTGGGTGGGGTTTCCGACCTCCCATGGTGGGCAGGTGGGTACTTGCTGTGTCTGCTATCCCCCTGTATCTGTTTTCCGTCTTTGTCTTGGAATGAGATTACTTGGTTTTGTCCTGACCCATTTGAGTGTATTCCTCTTAGTGGGATCTTGTGCTGGTGTTTGGGTGAAACATTTAGGTAATCTCAAACTAAGTATACTGATAGTGTGCTCTTGGAATTTACAAGTTCTTTTAATTGTACATCTAGAATGTTTTTACTATATGACCTAAATGTGTCGCAACAGACAAAATATTTAACATAGAATGTTTTGGGATAAAATCCTTCTTCGGCCAACAACAAAAGTGTTATTAAGAGCGCCTGTAAATAGAGTGCACAACTAGCTGCGCTATCAAGATCTCCATGATTTGTAATATGTAAATAATAAAAATCTTTTTTTTGAGTCCTCGTCCAATTATATTGTGAAATTCTTTATTTAAACATCACCCGCACGAGTTATTTTATTGAGTTTGTATAAAAGCGTTGTTATATTTCTATGAATAATGAATGCCAAATGATGATAATGAGGACGGTAACGATAAATTTTTTTAAAAAAATGAATAAATACATAGCTGCCAACCCTCCCGCAAATTGCGGGAGACTCCCGTATTTATCACCGATCTCCCGCTCTCCCGCAGTTTTTTAGTATCTCCAGAAATCTCCCGGAAATTTATCAATTTGAATATTGAGTGTGATGAGTTGCTGGTTCTCTAGACAATCAATTGTCAACTTTTTTATTGGCTGGTCGATGCTATGAAAGCAACAGAATCGATACCAGTAATGTGGCAATAGATTATATAGGATTGTAAAAGAATATATTGTGGTATAGATATTTTCAATTGAGAATAATTTGCTTTTGCTTATGCCCTGCCTTAAGTCTTCATCAATTTTCAAAATTTCCTAACCACAACGTGTTTCAATTGCTGAGGACGGTTTCTTTCTAATTGGGAGTAATTTGTATTTGCCTTTTATACTGCCTAAAGACTTTGTTGATTTTTAAAATGTCTAAACGACAAATTGTTTCAAGTTCTGAGGACGGTTGTGCTAATAAATAGAAATATTCAACTTCATTCAAAGCTGAGTATAGTGTTGAATTTCCCTGTATAGTTAAAAGAAAAGACGCCTCATTCGCCATGTGTAAAATGTGTCATTCAGAGTTTAGTGTTATGTATGGTGGACGTGACGATGTCAAGAGGCATGTTAATTCTAAGAAACATTTGATTAATGCCAAAGCTTCATCTAGTGGCAAACCAATTACATCCTTCTTTTCTTCAAATTCCAAATCAACGCCAGTGGATGAAGCTGTGATTAGGGCAGAGACTTTATTTACTTTTTTTTATTGGAGCACAACATTCCTTTAGCAGCCTCTGACCATGCTTCTAAGCTTTTCAAAGCAATGTTTTTGGTAGATAGTGTACACCCTGAAGAGATTATTAAAAGATACAGCTGTGCACGCACAAAGACAACGGCAATTGTTAAAGAGTTGGCTATGGATGCAAGACAGTCTCTGATTGAGAAGTGCAAGACCTCTCCCTTTAATATTGCCACTGATGGGAGTAATGATAAAACAGACAAACTCTACCCTTTGATTGTTGTTTCTGCTGATGAGTCAGTCAAATATGAGCTGTTAAGCTTACTCGAGCTAAAAGACAAGTCAACAGGAGCCAATATTGCAAAATTAATTCTGGATGAGTTGTGTAGGTTGGGGATCCCTTTTAGCAACTGCATGAGTTTGTGTACTGACAATGCTCGTTCCATGATTGGAGAAGGGAAAGGGTTGTATGGTGTGTTGCTGAAGGAAAATGCAGGATTATTGCCACTGGTTGTCCGTGTCATCGCCTCCACCTGGCTGCAGAATGGGCATCAAAAGAACTATCATTCAACCCGGAGCCATTCTTTTTAGATATTTATTACTATGTTGAGAAAAGCGCCAACAGGTTCCAAACGTTTCAGGAATGCCAGAGTAGCTGTGGTACTGCAGAAACGAATATCCCTAAACATGTTCCAACCAGGTGGTTATCTTTGGGGAAAATTACAAAATGGGTGCTGGATCAGTGGGAGCCCCTAAGAAAATTTTTCAAAGATGAATGTGACTCTGATAAAAAAGAAGGAAGCAAGACCAGTGACAGAAAGAGAAATGCTCTTGCAAATCTAGATTCTCGAGTTACAAAACTGACTTTGCATTTCTTAAATTTCATGTTACCACTTTTTGACAAAACAAATTGTCAGTTGCAAGCGGAAACACCATTGATCCACAGGCAGCGCAGAATTTTGTGCAGGTTTATCAAAGACTTGATGGTTTTGATAGTGAAGCCTTGTGCTATGCTGTACAAGTGTGTTACTGATGTTGACCTGGATCAAGACTACAACCTCAAAGACCCTATGAACATCTCACTAGGAGAAGCTGCCACATCATTCATACAAGAATCAAAATTATCTGATGATAAAGTGAAGAAATTTAGAGTTTGTGCAAGAAACTTTGTCAAGGTGGCTATCAAGTACTGCCTTGCAAATTTGAAATTGACAGACCCCATCCTCTTGAATGCTGAAATTGCAGATGTGAGCGTGCGCATAACTATGTCCTTCAAGAGCGTTCAGTATTTCCTCCAAAGATTTCCTCAAATTTTGCCATCTGGGGCGAGCATGGATGATCTTGAAAGGGAATTTTTGCAGTATCAGGTGGATGATTTGTTGCCAAACATTCTTGAGATGGACGGAGCTGATTACCAGTGGCAAGAGATTAGTACTCTAAAGGATGAAATCGGTGACTTGAGATTTAAATTCTTGCCAAAAGTCATGTTCACCATATTGTCAATTCCCCATGATAATGCCTCATGTGAGAGATTATTTTCCACTGTTCGCAAAAATAGAACAGACTTCAGGGGTAGTTTAAAGACTGAGACACTAGGAGACATCATTTTGGCAGAACAAAGTGGTACAGAGTGCTACAACAGGACTTTGTCTTCTGCTTTGCTAAAGAAGTGCAAATCGGCCACATGCAATGCACTGAGCGGACAAGGATGCTCAGCCGCAAAATAGATCTCTGAAGCCCTGGTGTGTTTGTAAAATAGTTGTAGATAGTGTCTTGCCAACTGTATATATTATTATTCTGGATTGAGTTTTATTATTTTATTTCTATTATCGTGTGGACTATTTGAAAAGATGGGAAATGTTTTATTTGTTAGGATATCAAATGGAGTTAAATTGAGACATGGCAGTTAAATTAACAAATGCAATTGGACATACCTCTGCATTTTGGTTCATTGTTGTGCATCACGAGGAGTAATCATGTGGCTTATGAAGAACTAGCAGCGCGTCTTCACTTCAGGTCAGTAAAAATGTAATCTCCCTGATTTTTATCGAATCTCCCTGATTTTTGTTCCAAATCTCCCTCTTAATTGAATTACCGGGTTGGCAGCTATGATAAATAAAATTTCAATGTGTATAAATGATAACTACTGTATTTACTTTTCAAAAAATAGAAATTGTCCTGATTTGTCTGATTCGTTCCTTTTTTGTTGGATTTCTGTTTTGCAGGGGTTTTTGCTTTGTTTTGTTTGTTTTTTAAATTTATTGATTAATTTATTTTTTTTCGGTGTATTTTTTGTGGGTTTTTTTTTTGTTGTTGTTGTCGTTGTCTTTAAAAAAAATTAATTAATTTTTCCCAGGTTATGGACGGGGTCCTTAGTTATCTTTAACGTGGTTTCAGAATGGAACTCTCTTCCCTAGAATTGGAATTCAACAATTATTGAACACCCCGTTTCCTTCTTCAAGTCAGCTCTCGTGATCCGGGTCTTCTAGAGCTTTTATATAGCGCAATATCCACTTATGTGCTCAAAGCGCTTTACAAAGGGTTCCTGACCAACAGCACCACATAACATGTAGAATGAGACATAACGCCTGTTCGTTGATATTACAATTTCTTTTCCGACAGAGACAACGCTGTTGATGGTCAAGCTCTCATTTTACACCTGAGTACGGTGGACTTAACTATGCGCCGAAGGAGGCTCGAACCCAGGACCTTTCATTCCGAAAGCGAGTGTTATACCGCATAGCCAATTCTGATCCTCCATGGTGGGCAAAGAGGTCTCTTGTGTTTTCTATACTATCCCCAATATCGGTTTTCCGTTTCCATCTTCTCTCATAGTGGGCAGGGAGGTACATGCTGTGTCTTCTATCCCCCTATATCTGTTTTCCACCATGCTTTCTGTCTTTGTCTTGGAATGAGATTACTTGGTTTTGTCCTGGCCCTGGCTGGGAGGGAAACAGTCAAATGCATAGTTATTGTTTGGGGAGATGATATCTTTTTCCTTGTAAATCATCTCTCTGTGTTATGTATTATTTTAATAATTATTTTTGTGTTAGGTATAATGTAAGCATTTGAGTGTATTCCTCTTTGTTGGATTTTGTGCTTGTGTCCGGATGAGACTTATAGGTGATCTCAAACTAAGTACATAGGCGGTGCGCTCTTGGAATCCGAAGGTCATGGTCCTGTTCTGAGCAGCGCCTAGTTGGGTCCTTGAAAAAGGCTCTTTCCTCACATTTCCTCACCGTATTCCTGGGTGGGTTTCCTGACCTCCCATAGTGGGCAGGGAAGCACGTACTATGTCTTCTATCCCCCTATATCTTCTTTCCAACATGCTTTCTGTCTTTGTCTTGGGATGAAATTACTTGGTTTTGTGCTGGCACTGCCGGAAACTCTAGCTGGGAGGGAAACAGTCAAATGTATATAGTAAGTAAACTATACTTACCCCGTACTGGGTGTAAAATGAGAGCGTTAACAGCGTTGTCTCTGTCCGGAAAAAAAATTGTAATATCGCCTCACAGGCGTCATGTCTCGTTCTACATGTTTCGTGTTGCTGTTGCTCGGGGACTTATTGTAAAGCGCTTTGAGCACTTTTAGTGGATATCGCGCTATATAAAAGCTCATTTTAAAATTAAAAAAAAATATATTTATAAGGTGGAAGTTGCAAGCCAAATGTGTCGCTCTCTGAAAACAAAGACATTTTAGAATTGAGGCAAGAACACACGCCCTTCACTCTCATCTTGTCTAAAACTCTCAAACCTGGGATTTCCTTCAAAATAATAATAGAATGCACGACCTCCCCAGGCAGCTGTTCGTGTCGGCTAAAAATAACCGAAACCGGTAATTCAAAATTTAAGAGCGCACAATTAGAATTTGGACTCATTTTGCCTTTCCAAAATAAAGAAATGAATGATTAAAAGTAATGAACAAACAAACAAAGCAATACTTAAATAGATACATAAAACAAAACAAAACCAAACCAATCCGAGGCAAGTCGGGGGGTAATTTTATTTATTTGATTTGTTTATGAATTAAAAGCTTTTCTGTCCAAAGTGTAAATAGGTGAATCATCAGTGTATTCTTGTGCGTCAGTCCTGATGCAAGCAATCGTCAACATTCCAGGCGAGTGGTTCTCTCTGTAACATCCTAGAATTGTATATCATGTTAATATTATGTCTTCACCATCTTCACAATCATCATTACAACTACCTTTACCAACAACACATCATCATCATCATCATAATTATCGTCGTCGTCATCATCACAATCATCATCATCATCATTATCATCATCATCATCATCGTCATCGTCATCATTAAAGTTGACTTTTGAGTGTTGACATTCATTAAGCAGAAGTTGACATTTTTAAAAACTCAAAAACACCAAAACACCAATCTACAAACTCAAACATCTTCAAATATTCATTTTCACCCGCACTATCAAAGACTGGAACACAACAGATTTAGAAACCTTCACACGAACATTATCAAAATTCTTCAGCCTAAACACCAACAATGGCTGTCACATTCAACAACTCTCTCAGCTCTCGAATACAAATACTCAGAATTGAGTCGACGACAAGTAACATTCAGATTCAGAATTTATGAGTGTTGACATTAAGCATAAGTTGACTTCATGGGTGTTGCATTTATGCGGATTCCACACTATTATAAATGCTGTTTGGAGAAGGTGGGACATATTTCATATAAAACCACGCACTAACACTTGGATACAAGTTAAAACTACCTATATCGCGACCATCTTTCAACCCATTGTTTGGGGGGGGGGGGGGGGGGGGTGGTGGGTAAACTCAGTTGATAGAGCACCCGCTTCACATGTATACTATTTCTTACCGTGATCAGCACAGCTGACAGGAGAATTCACACCTGTACAGCATGAGATGAGGGCGCTTTTGACAGTAGCCTAACCTAGCATAGATGGGACAGTTTCTGTCGTAATCCTTGCATTGGTGGCCTGTGTGGATAAATCTTCAGTGTATTTATTGGTGGATGGGAGGAATACATTACTCTTGTTGCTGCTGCTGCTGCTGCTGCTGTTGTTGTTATAGCTACAACAACAACAGCAGCAGCAACAACAACAACGACTACTACAACAACAACAACTACTACTACTACTACTACTACTACTACTACTACTACTACTACTACTACTACTACTACTACTACTACTACTAATAGTATTATTACTACTACTACTACTACTAATACTAATACTACTACTACTACTACTACTACTACTACCACCACTATTACTACTGCTACTACTACTACTACTACTACTACTACTACTACTACTACTACTACTACTACTACTACTACTACTACTAATACTACTTCTACTCCTCCTCCTCCTCTTCCTCCTCCTCCTCTTACTACTACTACTACTACTACTACTACTACTACTACTACTACTACTACTACTACTACTACTACTACAACCATTACATTCATGCAAATCGTTGTTTATTTTCTTTTATGTAAATTATGTAAATCACTTTTTACTTATTCTAATGTTCATCCCTTCACCATAGTTCATTAAATTATTCATTTCGAATTTGTACGCACTAAAATCAAGACTTCCTTTCTCTTCATAGTCCTCTTGATAACAGTACTCTAGAGGATGTGATCTGGTTGGTCCTGGGCACCAGCATTTACAGTCCTTGCCTACGAATCCTTTCTTTGGACAATCCTCAGCTGTAGTGTTACAAGAATCTGGTGGAAGAGATGGAATGCGATGTTATGTAAAAAAAAAATATCTCTGTCGTGTATCTGGAATTTAGTAATGTATTTATGTCTTTATTGTTTTTTTGTTGTTGGCTGAAGAAGGGTTTTGAGCCCGAAACGTTCCATGCTTGGTATTTTGTTCATTTTTGTTTATTACTTGTTATGTAATGTTATACAATAATTAATTGATATTGCGTACAGAATCCACAAAATGCTCAATGGCGCTACACATACAGAGACTATAGATAACACAAAACGCAAATACTTTCACTATTACTA
>NC_088368.1:37237874-37245099 GCF_034508935.2 Berghia stephanieae | reverse complement strand
TTCTTGGCTCCCCCCTTTTTGCCAGTCGCCGCTTTTCGTTCCGGATCCCACTATGGAAAACCAAGAAAAAAATTTTCTTTTTTTAATAAAAATTTATTTACCCCTTTCCCAAGATCTTATGAGTCTTGGATCGGTGAAATAAAAATTTGAGATTCCCTTAAGAGGGACAGCGGTCAGACAAGATAAGAATTTATTTTTATTCGATCTCTCAGCCAAACGGAGGCATTTAGGATTGCTCTCGTTTCCGCGTAAAGATCGAAACATTTCTATCCAGGCGAAGTGTCCTGTGCCTTCCCGATGAGTGATAGGCACTTCCTATGCATCTGCGTCTTTGAACCCATCCGTAAATATGTGAGTATGGTTTTTGTATGTTTTTTAATATTGCTTTTAGGTCTGTTTGTAAAATATGTGGGTCGTTTGTGATTTTTCCTTTTTTGTTAGGCCCAAATTTTATTTTTGGGTCTATGTATGGCCCTGGTGGTGTCTTTCCCTGGCGTAGGATGTATCCTATCTAGCTGATGTTCATGCTCGAGTTTTTTTTTATTCTGAAAACCTAATGGTGGGTCATTTTTTGGGTGCTTGCGAAAATTTTTTTTCTAGTGCCCTATCCGTGTAGTGACATGTTTGTGTGCTGGGTTGTCGTGCAGCGTGTGACCTTAGTAACATACTGGAGAGCCAGTTTTTTTTCCCCTGAGAGGGAGAGGGGTCATTGCCTCAGCAAAAAGGCTTCCCACTGGAGAAGTGGGGAAACCCCCGAGTGCCAAGCGCAGTCCCTGATGATAAATTGGGGTCCAGCAAGCCTAAGTAGGATGGTTTTGCAGAGCGATACAAAAGATGCGTAGCCCAGTTTTGATCGAAAAAGGGGTTTTGGTATATCTTTAGAAAGTGTTTGTGTCCGAACCCCCACCATGCTCGACAGAACTCTCTTATTCTCATTGCTTTATGCATGCAGTTGAGATCTTTGATATGGGCGAGGAAATTTTTTTCCCTATAAAGATCAAACCCGGAAATCGGGTTTCGTCCTTTACCTCAATTCTGGAATTGTTGAGTAAAGGTCAGGCTTTTAAATGCAGGTGCGTTTTCGGCAGAAGTGGACGCTACTGTTTTTGATGGGGAGAAGGAGAAAAAACCATTGAGATTTGCCCACTCCGACAGTTTGTTTAGTTGGAGTTGTAACTGTCTCTCAATGGTGTCCATACTCGATTTACTTCGATAGCATACAAGAAAGTCATCAACATATGAGGAACAGTCAACTTCTGTCTCATTGCATTCACTATTGAGTTTATTTTAATCTCAAACCCGAATGGGAGACAGAATGCTACCCTGTGGAACTCCCTCTTCTGATCAAATAGATCAAAAAGGGTGGACCCTGCTTTGACCTGGAAAGGATTGTTGTTTAAAATGCTCTGACAAACATTGGAAGGTTTTTCCCCGCGACCAAGATTGGCAGATCTTTGAGGATTCCCAATTTCCAAGTTGTGTCAAAGGTCTTTCAAGGTCAAAAAAGATTTTACCAAGTGCTCACCTTTTTGGGAAAGGCCTCACGAATGAAGCTCTCTAGTCGAACAAGGTGTCAACAGTTGATCTGTTTTTCGAAAGCCACATTGGAGGGCGGAGAGGGGTTGTTGTGTTCCCAAATAGAACATCAGACGTTGTTGACCCTTTTTTCCTCAGTTGCTGGCAGCTGGTGAGGGAGATTGGTCGGTAGTTTGAAGCGTCCGAATGGTCTTTCCCAGGTTTTGGGATTGGAATCACAGTGGCCAGATTCCAACTAGGTGGAAAAGTCTGTGTTGTCCATATCTTGTTATAGATATTCAAAAGGACAACCAGACTATCTTGTGGAAGATGTCGGAGTATTTCATAACTGATGTTGTCAGGACCCGGTGCTGTGACATTTGTGTCACGGAGGCAGGCACCCAACTCCTCAAGTGTAAATGGTTTGTTGTAGTCTTCGGTGTTTGTAGATGTAAAGTTTATTGGTGTGTTTTCTGCGTTTTGTTTATGGCGCAGAAATTGTGGTGTGTGGTGTGCAGACGAGGAGCTGTGCGCCAGCCTCTCGGCCAGAGTGTTGGCAATGTCTTGTTCTGTTTCAGCCACGGATCCATCGGGACGTGTCAAGTGATTTAGTGAATCACTATCAGATCCCTTCAGTTTCCGTAACATCTTCCACACCCTATTTAGGGGTGTCTGGCTATTTATTTTGGAGACAAAGTTTTGGAAGGATCTCCGTTTGTTTTCTCGGAAGATCTTCCTACACTTTGCTCGTAATTTCCTAAATGTTGTGAAATTCTCAGGGATTGGGAATCTCATCGCTTTCCTGTATGCTTTTTTCTTCTCCCGTAGGGCCGCTCGACATTCCTCTGTAAACCAGGGATTGTGTTTTCTCGGTCCACCAGAGGTTGTTGGTATTGTCGAGCTGCAGATATTTGTTAAAATATTTTTGAATTTGTCATAGCTGTCCACCTCTGTCGTAAGGAGTCTGTGACACTCCTGTGAGAAAGTTTCCCAATCTGCTCGCCGAACACTCCAACGTTTGGGCTGTGGGGCCCTTGAAGTCGGGGTGATGTCGAGGCAGACTGGAAAATGGTCAGAACCGTGATCGTCATCGATCACAGTCCAGGAGAGCTCTGGAGCTAGTGTAGGATCACAGAAAGTGAGATCGATGGCAGACGTGGTAAGATTGTGAATATTTACCCGTGTTGCCTCGAGACCGTTTGCCAAGTATACATCCATTTTCATTATGAAAGCCTCCACTGCCTTTCCCCTATGGTTTGTGTCTGTGTTTCCCCAGAGAGGACTGTGAGCATTGAAATCTCCCATTATCACATAGGGAGGGGGGAGTTGGTTTAGAACTCCCTCTAGCTCGGCAGACTGGAGGCGATGATCTGGTGGGATGTACACAGAGCAGATGGTGATTGGTCTGTGCAATGTCACTCTCACTGCTATTGCCTGTAGATTTGTTTTCATTGGTATCAAGCGGTGGGGGGTGCTCTTCTTCGTGAGAATTGAAACTCCCCCACACGCTATCTGGCCATCAGAGTGAATCAGATGATTGGCCGTATATCCTTTTACTGTGTAGTCGTCTGCTGGTAATTTTGTTTCCTGCAGACAGACTACATCAGGATTCCTCTGGAGGAGGAGGTCCAATTCTGTTCTATTTGATCTGATCCCTCTGATGTTCCAGGAAATTAATCTTGTCTGACTAGGTATCCTAATTTTTTGTGGGGAGGTTAGGCAGTATGCCTGCCTTCAACCCTTTTACTTTTATCCTCCAGGAGGAGAGACTTCCATAGGAGAAGGAGGCCCTGTGGAGGGCCTCTCGGTTTTTTTAGGGCTGAGTTTTTTTGAACCCTTGGGATTTTTAGGTCCCTCTGGGTTCTTAGATTTTTTGGGGCTTTGAGGCCCCTCAGGGGGATTTGTGGATCCCCGACTGGTGTTGGTGGCTCCATATTCTGGGAAGGGGTGGAGTTTTGTTTTTGGGGGGATAGAGAGGGCTCACGGGAATGGAGATGGGGGGTGGGTCCAACATCCACGCCCATGAGGGGGAGAATTTTTTTGTTTGGGGAAGGAGGGGGGGGGGGTGGAGGTCGCCTTGGAGGTGGATGTGGAGGGGGCTGCAGGTTCCACATCTTGAACCTCCAATGTGTCAAAAAGATTTTTTGACACATTTGCGACCTTGTTTTTAGGTCTTGATGGCTTTTTCTTTTGAGGACTGTCTTTTCTAGTCTGTGCGATTTTGCCATGGTTGTTTTGGTTATTACCAGCAGCCCTGGCAACTTCTGCATAACTCTTGGCAGAAGCAGCGACCTGCCGAGGGGGGCAGATCACTGCTTTTGCCTGAGCAAACGTACCGCCGTAAGTGGCTCTGTATGTCAAGATTGCCTTTTCTTCTTGCCACTTAGGACAATCTTTCGAATGTGCTGCATGCTTGCCTTGGCAGTTCAGACAACAAGGGTCCACTTTGCAGTTTTCCTCATTGTGGTCTTCTTTGCCGCAGCGGGGGCATGTAGCTTTACGGCGGCAGTTTGTTTTAGTATGGCCGTACCGGTGGCAGTTAAAACATCTCATGGGGTTCGGGACGTAAGGCCGAACCTCCAAGTCGAGGTATTCAATTCTTATTCTCGACGGGGGTCTCGGGCTGTCAAAAGTCAGGATCCAGGTGTTGGTCTGGATTGTGCTGTCGCCGCGGCGGATGCTAACCCGCCGAGCTTCGACAACACCCTCCAGTTCCTCAACCATCTCCTGCTCCGAACAGCCTACCAGATCTCTGCTTCTTATGACACCTTTTGACCTATTGAGGCTCCTGTGAGCCTCAACGGTGACTGGGATGTCAGAGAATCTGGTACATTTCAAGAGGTTCTCACTCTCTTGTCGACCCTGCACTTGTATCATTAAAGTGCCAGAGTTGTTCCTGTTCACTGCCTTTGGTGTACCGGCGCCATTTGCTTTGAGTGCCTTGCTGATGGTGAAGATACTCAAAGTGTTAAGTTTTATGTTTTCCTCATTCGGTTGAATTACCAGGAACGGCGAGAATTTTGGGGTTGCCATTCCTGGTAAGTCATCAAGAGTCATCGGGCTGTAATCTTTCTTTTCTTTCCTGTCTGGGGTGGGGCTTTAAGGGGAGAGTTTTTCATATTTTTGGCCATGATAAATATACGTTTTTATTCAACCCGGCTATATTGTGCCCACTAGCACGGCTCAGTCCCACACTTGGGGGTAAGGCACTCACCGAAGCTATACTCCTCAAGTCTGGCCTCCTCTTGTCCTTCCATGGTCCTTGGGAAAAAAAAAAAAAAGGACTCGAGGGGTGGAGTTGGGGGACGTCCCGCCTCCAGGCCTTTCTCTCGGATTGACCCTAATCTTTGCGTTGCACAAAGACTGACTGCTGATTCAGAGATGACAAACCATGATTAAAAAGAAATTTCATGGGGGACAGGAACTAGATATGGTTTTAAATCTAGTCCTTCCAATCTCTTTGCCTAAATGGAGGGGAGTGCCAAAAAATAGATTTGGCATCTCTGCGTTGGGTAGCTCGGGCCATCTACAAGGTAGGCTACCCACCCGTCTTTAGAGAAGCGTCAAGCCAAAGAGGAGTGTTTGGGTAGAAACACCTCGCAAGGTGAACCCCCTCAGCCTCCAGGATCAATAGCTCCTCCTTATCGGGGTCCTCTCGGAACTGCGCACCCTCAGCAGAAAGGTGCCTGCTGTGCAGGATTTGGAAAGGAATATCTCCTCGTTGAACCTATTTCAACGGTACAGGGTATAGAGATACTGGGGGATAGAAGACAGTTAAGAAGGCTTGTTTTCCTCGGTTCTCTCTCTCTCTCTGTCCTGGCAACTCAATTTTGATAAGGAAGGGAAATTTGGAATCATTGGGGAAATGGGGTATGGAATGGAAATCATAGCTCAAATATGGTAAAAGGGGGTGGGATTTGTGCTATGCCATCGCCTTCCCTTGCTCTCTTTAAACTGAAACCGTCATTCCTCAAAACATCTTTTATATACTACGTTCTTGGGATTTGGGGGGAGAAAAAGTTTGGGGATGATTGCCAGGACAAGAAAAATAGCAGAATGGGTGAATGAAGCCATTCTCATAAAAAGGGCTGGGGTATGGGGGTCTGTGGAGCCACCATGTCTCTCTCGCCAGTCGGGTGGTTTTTCGTTGGTTACAACCAAACCAGAATGGCTCTTTCGACAATCTTATGAAATCTTCAATTTTTTGCTTGAAATAGTCGACTTTGAGCATCTTCATAGTTTTACAATGATCAGAAATTAAAATTTTGGATTTTTGAATTTTTCGATTTTTCCACGTTTTATGGTAAAATTATGACGATTGTTTCAAATTTCCAAATTTTCGACAATCTGATGAAATCTTAGAATTTTTGCATGAAAGAGTCGATTTTGAACGTCTTTCGAGTTTCACAATGTTGAAAAATAATAATTTAGTTTACAGATTTTTGATTTTTTTCATGTTTCTTTTTCCGTGAAATTTGACGAATTTTTTCAAATTTCCGAGTTTACAACAGTATGACAAAATCATCGAATTTTTGCATGAAAAAGTCCGTTTTGAGCATCTTTCGAGATTCACAATGTTTAGAAAGTAGAATTCTGGAGTTTCCAGATTTTTCATTTTTTTCACGTTTTTTTTTTTTGAGGGGGGGGGGGGATGTGACGATTTTTTTAAATTTCCGAGTTTTCGACAATCTTATGAAATCTTCAATTTTTTGCTTGAAATAGTCGACTTTGAGCATCTTCAGAGTTTTACAATGATCAAAAATTAAAATTTTGGATTTTTGAATTTTTCGATTTTTCCACGTTTTATGGTGAAATTATGACGATTTTTTCAAATTTCCGAATTTTCGACAATCTGATGAAATCTTAGAATTTTTGCATGAAAGAGTCGATTTTGAACGTCTTTCGAGTTTCACAATGTTGAAAAATAATAATTTAGGAGTTTACAGACTTTTGATTTTTTTCACGTTTTTTTTCCGTGAAATTTGACGATTTTTTCAAATTTCCGAGTTTTCAACAGTATGACAAAATCATCGGATTTTTGCATGAAAGAGTCCGTTTTGAGCATCTTTTGAGATTCACAATGTTTAGAAAGTAGAATTTTGGAGTTTCCAGATTTTTCATTTTTTTCACGTTTTTGTTTTTTGACGATTTGTTCAAATTTCCGAGTTTTCGACAATATTATGAAATCTTCAAATTATTGCTTGAAATAGTCAACTTTGAGCATCTTCAGAGTTTTACAATGATCAAAAATTAAAATTTTGGATTTTTTGAAATTTTCGATTTTTCGACGTTTTCTGGTGAAATTTTTACGATTTTTTCAAATTTCCGAATTTTCGACAATCTATGAAATCTTCGAATATTTGCATGAAAGAGTCGATTTTGAACGTCTTTCGAGTTTTAGAATATTGAAAAATAATAATTTAGGAGTTTACAGATTTTTGATTTTTTTCACTTTTTTTTCCGTGAAATTTGACGATTTTTTCAAATTTCCGAGTTTTCAACAGTATGACAAAATCATCGAATTTTTGCATGAAAGAGCCCGTTTTGAGCATCTTTCGAGATTCACAATGTTTAGAAAGTAGAATTTTGGAGTTTCCAGATTTTTCATTTTTTTCACGTTTTTGTTTTTTGACGATTTGTTCAAATTTCCGAGTTTTCGACAATCTGATGAAATCTTCAATTGTATGCTTGAAATAGTCGACTTTGAGCA
>NC_088368.1:37197874-37232874 GCF_034508935.2 Berghia stephanieae | reverse complement strand
AATCTGATGAAATCTTCAAATTTTTGCTTGAAATAGTCAACTTTGAGCATCTTCAGAGTTTTACAATGATCAAAAATTAAAATTTTGGATTTTTTGAAATTTTCGATTTTTCGACGTTTTCTGGTGAAATTTTCACGATTTTTTCAAATTTCCGAATTTTTGACAATCTATGAAATCTTCGAATATTTGCATGAAAGAGTCGATTTTGAACGTCTTTCGAGTTTCACAATGTTGAAAAATAATAATTCAGGAGTTTACAGATTTTTGATTTTTTTCACGTTTTTTTTCGGTGAAATTTGACGAATTTTTTCAAATTTCCGAGTTTTCAAATCGTCAAATTTTTGCATGAAAGAGTCCGTTTTGAGCATCTTTCGAGATTCACAATGTTTAGAAAGTAGAATTTTGGAGTTTCCAGATTTTTCATTTTTTTCACGTTTTTTTTTTGAGGGGGGGGGGGGGAAATTTGACGATTTTTTCAAATTTCCGAGTTTTCGACAATCTGATGAAATCTTCAATTTTTTGCTTGAAATAGTCGACTTTGAGCATCTTCAGAGTTTTACAATGATCAAAAATTAAAATTTTGGCTTTTTGAATTTGTTCGTTTTTTCCACGTTTTATGGTGAAATTATGACGATTTTTTCAAATTTCCGAATTTTCGACAATCTGATGAAATCTTAGAATTTTTGCATGAAAGAGTCGATTTTGAACGTCTTTGAGTTTCACAATGTTGAAAAATAATAATTTAGGAGTTTACAGAATTTTCGATTTTTTTCACGTTTTTTTTCCGTGAAATTTGACGATTTTTTCAAATTTCCGAGTTTTCAACAGTATGACAAAATCATCGAATTTTTGCATGAAAGAGTCCGTTTTGAGCATCTTTCGAGATTCACAATGTTTAGAAAGTAGAATTTTGGAGTTTCCAGATTTTTCATTTTTTTCACGTTTTTGTTTTTTGACGATTTGTTCAAATTTCGACATTGATGAATCTTCAATTTTTGCTTGAAAAGTCACTTTGAGCATTTCGAGTTTTACAATGATCAAAAATTAATTTTGGATTTTTTTCAAATTTCCGAGTTTTCGACAATCTGATGAAATCTTCAATTTTTTGCTTGAAATAGTCGACTTTGAGCATCTTCAGAGTTTTACAATGATCAAAAATTAAAATTTTGGATTTTTGAATTTTTCGATTTTTCCACGTTTTATGGTGAAATTTTGACGATTTTTTCAAATTTCCGAATTTTCGACAATCTGATGAAATCTTAGAATTTGTGAATGAAAGAGTCGATTTTGAACGTCTTTTGAGTTTCACAATGTTGAAAAATAATAATTTAGGAGTTTACAGAATTTTGATTTTTTTTCACGTTTTTTTTCCGTGAAATTTGACGATTTTTTCAAATTTCCGAGTTTTCAACAGTATGACAAAATCATCGAATTTTTGCATGAAAGAGTCCGTTTTGAGCATCTTTCGAGATTCACAATGTTTAGAAAGTAGAATTTTGGAGTTTCCAGATTTTTCATTTTTTTCACGTTTTTGTTTTTTGACGATTTGTTCAAATTTCCGAGTTTTCGACAATCTGATGAAATCTTCAATTTTTTGCTTGAAATAGTCGACTTTGAGCATCTTCAGAGTTTTACAATGATCAAAAATTAAAATTTTGGATTTTTGAATTTTTCGATTATTCCACGTTTTATGGTGAAATTATGACGATTTTTTCAAATTTCCGAATTTTCGACAATCTGATGAAATCTTAGAATTTTTGCATGAAAGAGTCGATTTTGAACGTCTTTCGAGTTTCACAATGTTGAAAAATAATAATTTAGGAGTTTACAGATTTTTGATTTTTTTCACGATTTTTTTTCCGTGAAATTTGACGATTTTTTCAAATTTCCGAGTTTTCAACAGTATGACAAAATCATCGAATTTTTGCATGAAAGAGCCCGTTTTGAGCATCTTTCGAGATTCACAATGTTTAGAAAGTAGAATTTTGGAGTTTCCAGATTTTTCATTTTTTTCATCTTACGTTTGCCACAGACGATATAGCAAAGACGATAAATAGAACAGTACAGCCCCAACTGGGTGGTAGCGACCATAGGCCAATCATCACAAACCTCTATCATCAAAATGAAAACAAAACACAAACTATCCCAAGATGGAACTACAAAAGAGCAAAATGGGAAAGCTTTGAACAACTTACAGACAGCCACTGCAAAAACATAAACTGTAAAACCAAGAATGTCAACAAAAGTGCAAAAGAACTGACAAAGGCCATCCTAACAGCACCAAAAGAAAGTATCCCAAGGGGAGCAAGAAAAAATTATATACCACTCTGGACAGACGATCTTAATCAGTTAAGTAATGAAGTATCGGAACCAAGAGAAAAGGCTGATGCAGATCCCTGTGATGACATTATTGCAGCATATAAAGAGGCAGAAGCTACCTTTAAAAAAGAAATGGCAACGACATCCAAAATGGCATGGAAAGAAAAAACGCATAGCCTTAACTTCAAAAAAGATGGAAATAAACTTTGGAAACTTACAAAAGCCCTAAATAGAGAACCGAATCACTACGCCCCTCCCGCTTTGGAAAAAGAAGGAGAACTTGTCAGTCCACAACAAGCTGCAGACATATTCATAGAGCAGTTAAAAAAAAATAGTGACAACACAATAGAAAAAGAACTGAAGGAAAGGGTTAGAAAAGAATGCAGAAAACAAAAAAGGAACTCAAGGAAGCCATAGATGAAGTAATGACAAAGAAGATAACTATGGAAGAACTAGAAAGCTCTCTCAAAGTGTTAAAAACAAAAAAAATCGCCAGGCCCAGACGAAGTAACAAATGAGATGCTTATCCATCTTGGAAAGACAGCGAAAAAGAAGATATTACAACTTTACAACAGCACTTGGAAAACTGGTAAAATACCAGATATATGGAAAAAGGCTTTTATTGTCCCAATTAAGAAAGAAGGAAAACAAGCAAATGAAGCCGCAAATTACCGACCTATAAGTCTTACAAGCTGCATGTGCAAGCTGATAGAAAGAATTATCAACTCCAGACTGATGTGGTATCTTGAAAACTATAATGTGCTTATAAATGAACAAGCTGGTTTCAGAAGACACAGGAGTACTGAAAATCAAGTAACCTACATATCCCAAGAAATAGAAGACTCGTTTCAGGATGGAAAGAAACAAATTGTGGTATGGGTGGACTTTGAAAAAGCATTCGACAAAGTGTGGAAAAAAGGTCTGGTATATAAACTACAAAAATCAAAAGTATCCCATAACATGCTCAACTGGATACAAAACTACCTAAAAACAAGAAAGGCAAGAGTAACAACACAAGGTCACAAAAGTAGAGAAGCAAAACTAAAACATGGAGTCCCACAAGGTGGAGTACTATCACCTACACTATTTCTTCTCTATGTAAATGATATGAGAGAAACACTATGTCGAGGAGTGAAAATGTCGATGTACGCAGATGACCTAGCTCTGATTAGCTCTGACCAAAATTTAATCAAGGCACAACACAGGATGCAAATCACACTGGATAATATCAAAGAATGGACTGACAACTGGGCGATGAAAATAAATGCAGTGAAGACAAGGTTCACAATATTTAGCCTCTCCCCAAAAGACGAAAAAGCAAAGCTACGTATTGAAGACCATGAATTAGAAAAAGACGACGCACCAAAATACCTAGGAGTCCATTTTGACCCAAGACTAACATGGAAAAATCAAATCAGCAACAGTCAGAAAGTTGTGGTAAAGCGAACACAACTCTTGAAAAAACTATTTGGAACAACTTGGGGAGCTAGCTCCGATATACTGAAACAAACTTACACAGGATATGTGAGACCAGCGCTAGAATACGGGATATCTGCATGGGGAAACTGCTCCAAAACTCAAATGGAAAAACTGGACAAAGTGCAAAACAGCAACATGAGGATAATAAGTGGAGGAATGAAATCGACACCGATTCATGCAATGGAAACCATAACAATGTTACAAAATGTCAAATTCTATCCAAAAACATGATAAATTAAAAATTTTCGAATTTTCACCAAAAAAACGTTAAAAGATCAAAAAATTTCAAAAATACCAAATAATTTTTTTTCTCATTGTAAAACTGATCCATCCCCTCCCGACTTTTCCGCCGCAAATCATATCTTGTATGAAGTGAACCGACTGTCCTCCTCCACCTTTAAAAATACAGGCAATACTGCAGACCTTTTCATTAATTATATATTAATTAAATTACTCAATATCCACTAATGTGAGACTTTTTTACAAAATGATTGTGTATATGAGTGTGTGTGTGTGTATTTGTGTGCAACGGGTGTATGTGTGTGTGTGCGTGCTAAACAAATAAAAAATTAGTAACAAAAAACAAAAACAAAAAAATAGAGAGAAGGGGGGAGGAGATAGAGAGTGAGAACAAGAAAGAGATGGAGAGAGAGAGAAAGAGAAAGAAAAAGGAAGATAGAAAGTGTGTATGTGCGTGCGTGTCCGTGTTCGTGTGTGATTGTTTCGGCCTCTATGCGTGAATATAACTCAATATCCACTAATGTGAGACTTTTTTACAAAATGATTGTGTATATGAGTGTGTGTGTGTGTGTATATGTGTGTGTGTGTTTGTGTGCGACGGGTGTATGTGTGTGTGTGCGTGCTAAAAAAATAAAAAATTAGTAACAAAAAACAAAAACAAAAAAATAGAGAGAAGGGGGGGGGGAGATAGAGAGTGAGAACAAGAAAGAGATGGAGAGAGAGAGAGAAAGAGAAAGAAAAAGGAAGATAGAAAGTGTGTATGTGCGTGTGTGTCCGTGTTCGTGTGTGATTGTTTCGGCCTCTATGCGTGAATATAACTTTATTATTACCTTATTTATTTTAATACAACTCATTAAAAAAAAAAGAAAAATAAAAAAAAAAAAACAAATAAAATTTTTTTTTAAAAATGAGAGGGATAGAGAGGAGGGGTCGACTGTCCTCCTCCACCTTTAAAAATACAGGCAAGACTGCAGACCTATTCATTAATTATAAATAAATTAAATTACTCAATATCCACTAATGATTGTGTATATAGGTGTGTGTGTGTGTGTCTGTGTGTGTGTCTGTGAGTATGTGTGTGTGTGTGCGTCCGTGTGTATATTTGTGTGTGTGCTAAAAAATCAAAAAATTAGAACAAAAAACAAAAACAAAAAAAAACCCCAGAGAAATAGAGACAACGGGGGGGGGAGATAGAGAACGAGAGAGAGATATAGAGAGAGAAAAAGAAAGAAAAAGGGAGATAGAAAGTGTGTATGTGCGTGTGTGTGCGTGTTCGTGTGTGATTTTTCCGGCCTGTATAGGTGAATATAACATTATTATTACCTTATTTATTTTAAAACAACTCACTAAAAAAAAAAAAGTCCAGAAGATTTAGTATTTAGAACACTGTACAACTCGAAAATTAAGAAAGGTTACACAAAAATTGCGAAAGTCACATAACGTGTAACATGTAGCATGTAACGTGTCGCGTGTAGCGTGTAGCATGTAACGTGTAACGTGTAGCATGTAACGTGTGGCGTGTAGAATGTAAAATGTATCAAGTAACGTGTATCATGTAGCATGTAGCATGTAGCTTGTAGCATGTAGCATGTAGCATGTATCGTGTATCATGTAGCGTGTATCCTGTATCATATAACGTGTATAATGTAGCGTGTAGCATGTAACGTGTCGCGTGTAACGTGTAGTGTGTAGCGTGTAGTGTGTAGCGTGTAGCGTGTAACGTGTAGCGTGTAGCATGTAACGTGTCGCGTGTAGCGTGTAGCATGTAACGTGTAACGTGTAGCGTGTAGCATGTAGCGTGTAGCATGTAGTATGTTTTTATTGTAGAACCATTAGCAGCTTGTAATGCGAGATCAGAGGAACCCAAGCTTTTGTCTGGTGCAGAGGCGGGTGTGACAGATACTTGAGCTCCAGTATCTACTAAAAAACGTCGGTTTGAATTTTCATCGACGACGATGCGTTGGAGATTTTTTGATGTGGGTGCGTTGGCTGAGTAAGAATCCTCGTCGACAGCAGAATTTACTGTTGACCCGGCTTGGCGTTTCCTTGGTTCTTCTTGTTTTTCTTGAATGAATTGAAGAGTTTGCATGTTTGTGCACATCGACGGGCATTTGAACCAAACCGTTGATGGTACCAGCAGAGGGAATCTATTTCACTGGTCATGGTTCGTGTGTCAACTTCACAAGTAGTATGAGAAATTGAAAAGAGTTTGAGTGAGCAGCGTAGAAAAAATTGTCAGCTTCACTGGCAAGTGCCCTGTAATCATCCAGATTGGACGAGTTTGCAAATGGAAGTCTGATGTTTGCTGGAAGTTGTCTTTAGAATAACTGTCTAAAGAGCAGACAGGGCTTGTGTTTGCCGAGGAGCACTAACATCCTGTCCATTAACTCAGATGGCTTTAAGTCGCCCAAACCATTCATGTTGAGTAGAGATTTCGCTCTCTCTGTTTCCGAAAGGCCGAATGCAGACAGCAGGAAGTTTTTCATTATTTCATATTTACCTTCCTTGTGTGGTGATGATAGAATAGCAAGGGCTCTAGTTGCTGTGTCTGAGTCTAAGGCAGCCACTACATAGTAGTACTTTGTTTCATCGCTTGCTATATCGCGTAAGGCAAATTGTGCCTCGCTTTGTGCAAACCACGCTGAAGGACAAGTGGTCCAGAATGTGGGCAATTTCAAAGCTACGGCGTCGATAGACATGTTTATTATTATTATGTTCTTGTTAAGAGTTGAACTGGTAAATTGTAATAATAATAATATAAGTTGTTTTAAGTCGGGGTCACCAATGTAGCATCTACTTTACTGGAAACAACAAACAATGAAAGCAATGTGTTGTGAATTCTATAAATTTAATGGGTTCTCTCGTGTTTACGTTTTGTCTGATCTGGCGTGTAAGTGTAGTCTTGCAGTCAGCAGTATGTGGTAAGTCTTCGTAGTTCGTAGGAAACGGAGATCCCCACAGGGTACACAAAAATTGCGAAAGTCACATAACGTGTAACGTGTAGCATGTAACGTGTCGCTTGTAGCGTGTAGAGTGTAGCATGTAACGTGTAACGTGTAGCATGTAACATGTAGCGTGTAGAATGTAAAATGTATCAAGTAACGTGTATCATGTAGCATGTAGCATGTAGCGTGTATCATGTATCATATAACGTGTATAATGCAGCGTGTAGCATGTAACGTGTCGCGTGTAACGTGTAGTGTGTAGCGTGTAGCGTGTAGCATGTAACGTGTCACGTGTAACGTGTAGTGTGTAGCGTGTAGCATGTAACGTGTCGCGTGTAGCGTGTACCATGTAACGTGTCGCGTGTAGCGTGTAGCATGTAACGGTTTACGTGTAGCGTGTAGCATGTAGCATGTAGCATGTAGCGTGTATCGTGTTTTCTAAAATCCCAAATTTAATTTTCCAACAATGTAAAACTCGTAACTTGCTCAAAATCGACAATTTGTTGCACAAATTCGAGGAATAATCAAACTCGGAAATTTGAAAAATCAGTCAATTCCCCCCCCCCCCCCCCCCCCACCCAAAAAAAAAAAAAACTGGAAAATCTCTAAATTTTCGAAAGTCCCACATTCGAAGAATCATCAAAATGTCGACAGCTCGGAAATTTTTAAAAATCGTCAAATGTCACCTATAAACTTGAAAAGAGCGTTTAAAGAAAACTCGAGAAATTCAAAATTTTCGAAAGTCCAAAATTTCATTATTTGGACATTGTACAACTCGAATTGAAAAATGCTCAAAATTAACTATTCTCATTTGAAAATTTCATAAAACTGTTGAAAACGGAGTTTTGACAAAATTGTCATATTTCACCAAAATTCCTGAAAAGATCGAAAACATTGAAAAATACCATATATTACGTCCAAAACTTTTAGTTTTTTGAACACTGTAAAACTCGAAAAATGCTCAAAATCTTCTATTTCACTCAAATATTCGTATATATTTTTTAAATAGTCAAATTTCACACGAAAAATGTTAAAAAAGGTCAAATTCTGTCCAAAAACATGATAAATTAAAAATTTTCGAATTTTCAACAAAAAAAAACGTGAAAAGATCAAAAATTTCAAAAATACCAAATAATTTTTTTTCTCATTGTAAAACTGATCCATCCCCTCCCGACTTTTCCGCCGCAAATCATATCTTGTATGTAGTGAACCGACTGTCCTCCTCCACCTTTAAAAATACAGGCAAGACTGCAGACCTATTCATTAATTATATATTAATTAAATTACTCAATATCCACTAATGTGAGACTTTTTTACAAAATGATTGTGTATATGAGTGTGTGTGTGTGTGTGTGTATGTGTGTGTGTGTGTTTGTGTGCGACGGGTGTATATGTGTGTGTGAGTGTGTGTGTGTGTGCTAAAAAAAAATAAAAAATTAGTAACAAAAAACAAAAACAAAAAAAATAGAGATAAGGGGGGGGGGCGAGATAGAGAGAGAGAACGAGAAAGAGATAGAGAGAGAGAGAGAAAGAGAAAGAAAAAGGAAGATAGAAAGTGTGTATGTGCGTGTGTGTCCGTGTTCGTGTGTGATTGTTTCGGCCTCTATACGTGAGTATAACTTTATTATTACCTTATTTATTTTAATACAACTCATTAAAAAAAAATGAAAAATAAAAAAAAAAACAAATAAAAAAAAATGAGAGGGATAGAGAGGAGGGAGGGGTGCGGGGAGAAAGAAGAGGGAGGTTTTCCGAAACTTCCCAGCGTTAAAAGAAACGACTCAAATATTAAGAAATGCAGTATGCAGCGCTTGGAGCCCGTGGAAGGTCTCCCAAAGAATGTAAGAGGAAAATGGAGAGCAATTTATCCCCTAATAATATTCTACTTTAACTCACTACACATTAAACATCCTGACCAAAACAAAGTCCAAAAGATTTAGTTTTTAGAACACTGTACAACTCGAAAATTCTCAAAATGTTCTATTTCACTCAAATATTCGTATTCTTTTTTTAAATCGTCAAATTTCACACAAATGTAAGAGAATATAAGGGAAAATGGAGAAAAATTTATCCCCTAATAATATTCTACTTTATCCCACTACACATTACATATCCTGACCAAAACAAATAAACAATAGTAGTAATAATAATAATAGTAATAATATAATATGTGAGGGAAGAGAGTCAAATAACTATGAGGAAAACAATAGTGAAACTATCCCCTAGGGAAGGTTGTAACTGAGAAAAGGAAAGCCACTCAGCTATTTAACATTACCGCAATTTCATCTAACTTTTACTTAACACCAATTATAATGATAACGTTAACCGAAAGTAATAAGAAAGGTACACAAAAATTACGAAAGTTACATGAAGAAAACAAAAACATTTCTAAAATCCCAAATTTTACTTTTTCAACAATGTAAAACTCGTAAAATGCTCAAAATCGACAATTTATTGCACAAATTAGAGGAATAATCAAACTCGGAAATTTGAAAAAACAGTCAATTCCCCCCCCCCCCCAAACTGGAAAAATTCTAAATTTTCGAAAGTCCCACATTCGAAGAATCATCAAAATGTCGACAACTCGGAGATTTTAAAAAATCGTCAAATGTCACCTATAAACTTGAAAAGAGCGTTTAAAGAAAACTCGAGAAATTCAAAATTTTCGAAAGTCCAACATTTTTTTTATTTGGACATTGTACAACTCGAATTGAAAAATGCTCAAAATTAACTATTTTCATGCATGAATTGGAAAATTTCATAAAACTCTTGAAAACTCGGAGTTTTGACAAAATTGTCATATTTCACCAAAAAACCTGACAAGATCGAAAACATTGAAAAATACCATATATTTTTTTTCTCATTGTAAAACTGATCCATCCCCTCCCGACTTTTCCGCCGCAAATCATATCTTGTATGTAGTGAACCGACTGTCCTCCGCCACCTTTAAAAATACAGGCAAGACTGCAGACCTATTCATTAATAATATGTAAATTAAATTAATCGATATCCCAATATATATGTGAGACTTTTTGCAAAATGATTGTGTATATAGGTGTCTGTGTGTGTGTGTGTTGATGTGTGTGTGTGTGTGTGTGCGTCCGTGTGTATGTTTGTGTGTGTGCTAAAAAAAACCCAAAAAATTAGTAACAAAAAACAAAAACAAAAAACCCCAGAGAAATAGAGAGAAGGGGGGGGGGAGATAGAGAGAGAGAACAAGAAAGAGATAGAGAGAGAGAAAGAGAAAGAAAAAGGGAGATAGAAGGTGTGTATTTGCGTGTGTGTGCGTGTTCGTGTTTGATTTTTTCGGCCTTTTTCGTGAATATAACTTTATTACTACCTTAATTATTTTAATACAACTCACTTAAAAAAAGAGAGATGAGGGAGGTTTTCCGAAACTTCCCAGCGTTAAGAGAAACGTCTCAAATATTAAGAAATGCAGCGCTTAGAGCCCGCGGAAGGTCTCCCAAAGAATGTAAGAGAAGAAAAAGGAAAATAGAGAGCAATTTATCCCCTAATAATATTCTACTTTATCCCACTACACATTACATATCCTGACCAAAACAAATAAACAATAGTAGTAATAATAATAATAGTAATAATATAATATGTGAGGGAAGAGAGTCAAATAACTATGAGGAAAACAATAGTGAAACTATCCCCTAGGGAAGGTTGTAACTGAGAAAAGGAAAGCCACTCAACTATGTAACATTACCGCAATTTAATATAACTTTTACTTAACACCAATTATAATGATAACGTTAACCGAAAGTAATAAGAAAGGGTACACAAAAATTACGAAAGTCACATAAAGAAAACATCAAATTTCATCAAACAATCGAAATCTTCGAGATATTTTAAAAATCGTTAAAAGTCACCAAAAATCGTGAAAAAGAACATTTCTAAAATCCCAAATTTTACTTTTTCAACAATGTAAAAGTCGTAAAATGCTCAAAATCGACAATTTATCGCACAAATTAGAGGAATAATCAAACTCGGAAATTTGAAAAAACAGTCAATTCCCCCCCCCCCCTCCCAAAAACTGGAAAAATTCTAAATTTTCGAAAGTCCCACATTCGAAGAATCATCAAAATGTCGACAACTCGGAAATTTTAAAAAATCGTCAAATGTCACCTATAAACTTGAAAAGAGCGTTTAAAGAAAAATCGAGAAATTGAATTTTTATTTGGACATTGTACAACTCGAATTGAAAAATGCTGAAAATTAACTATTTTCATGCATGAATTGGAAAATTTCATAAAACTGTTGAAAACTCGGAGTTTTGACAAAATTGTCATATTTCACCAAAAAAACTGAAAAGATCGAAAACATTGAAAAATACCATATATTACTTATTGAACATTGTCTATCTCGGAAAGTACTGAAAGTCGACTACTTCATGCAAAAATTTGAAAATTACATCAAATTCTCGAAAACTCGGAAATTTGAAAAATTTGTCAATTTTCACCAAAAAAACGTGAAATTAAATTTTTCGAAAGTCCAAAACTTTTAGTCCTTTGAACACTTTAAAACTCGAAAAATGCTCAAAATCATCTATTTCACTCAAATATTCGTATATAATTTTTAAATAGTCGAATTTCACACGAAAAATGTTACAAAATGTGAAATTCTATCCAAAAACATGATAAATTAAAAATTTTCGAATTTCCACCAAAAAAAAACGTGAAAAGATCAAAAATTTCAAAAATACCAAATAATTTTTTTTTCTCATTGTAAAACTGATCCATCCCCTCCCGACTTTTCCGCCGCAAATCATATCTTGTATGAAGTGAACCGACTGTCCTCCTCCACCTTTAAAAATACAGGCAATACTGCAGACCTATTCATTAATTATATATTTATTAAATTACTCAATATCCACTAATGTGAGACTTTTTTACAAAATGATTGTGTATATGAGTGTGTGTGTGTGTATGTGTGTGTGTGTGTGTGCTAAAAAAAATAAAAAATTAGTAACAAAAAACAAAAACAAAAAAAATAGAGAGAAGGGGGGGGGAAGATAGAGAGAGAGAACGAGAAAGAGATGGAGAGAGAGAGAGAAAGAGAAAGAAAAAGGAAGATAGAAAGTGTGTATGTGCGTGTGTGTCCGTGTGCGTGTGTGATTGTTTCGGCCTCTATGCGTGAATATAACTTTATTATTACCTTATTTATTTTAATACAACTCATTAAAAAAAAAAATAAAAAAAAATAAATAAAATAAATTTTTTTTTTTAAATGAGAGGGATAGAGAGGAGGGGTCGACTGTCCTCCTCCACCTTTAAAAATACAGGCAAGACTGCAGACCTATTCATTAATTATAATTAAATTAAATTACTCAATATCCACTAATGATTGTGTATATAGGTGTGTGTGTGTGTGTGTCTGTGAGTATGTGTGTGTGTGTGTGTGCATCCGTGTGTATATTTGTGTGTGTGCTAAAAAAATCAAAAAATTAGAACAAAAAAACAAAAACAAAAAAAAAAACCCAGAGAAATAGAGAGATGGGTGTTGAGTGTAAACTCATCCTCTATCTTGATTTTATTATTATTATCCTTGATATTATAATTATGTGAATAAATCCTTCAACGATGTTTTTTTTTTTTTGTTATCCAAAAATAAACAAGGGTTTGTTCACTTCCTGTTTCACCCTTACAGGCAAACCAAGGAATTTACCCAATGGAAACCGTACGGTGCTCTTATTGGCTAACCAACCAGCGGCCTCGATGAGAAAAATATCCGCCATTTTGATGTTGGCTGGGAATCGCGTTACTATAGTAAACAAGCGCTGATCGGTCGTTCATGAAAACAAGTTGCTGCTCGCTCGTTTAACTCAAAATTATTCAAAACGATCTCTCTAAAATGATATAAATGTGACTTCTTAAGGTTTTATTCACGGTCAAAACCACACAACATTCTATTAATGATTACGTCCGAGGCAAAAAGGAATATTGACAGGTCGACCGAGAGTTGAACTCGTGAGACGACAAACATCAATGCGAAGTGTAGCGAGAGTCAAGCTATTGTTTGTCTTGTCCTATTCTATATAGAGAAAAGGATAAATAGTATAGCCTCGTGTGTGAGTGGTTGCGTGTCATAGTCTTGTTTTTAAATTGTTTCTGTTGTTTATGTGTGTAGTGATGACTCTCTCACACTCAATTTCAATGCCGAAAGAGGAATTCCCGCACACAAGAAAGGGGAATTGGGGTGGTATTTGGCATACATATTGTATAGTATCTAGTTCTAAATAGATAACTGATTAGAATTATATTATGATATATAAACACAATGCCAAATACAATTCCGAAGTTTCCTTATTTCAAATGAAGTAAAGATCCAAAACCTAATGGTAGTGATTGTAGTACTGAGTGTTAGTGAGGTGATGTGGTGTTGGTGGTGGTTGTAGATGTAGTAGTAATAGTGATGATGATGTGGCGGTGGTGATGATTGTAGTTGTAGTAGTAGTGGTAGTGATGATGATGTGGTGGTGGTTGTAGTAGTAGTGGTAATGGTAATGATATGGTGGTGGTGGTGGTTGTAGTAGTAGTGGTCGTGATGATGATGTGGTGGTGGTGTTTGTAGTAGTAGTGGTAATGATGCGGCTATGTGGTCTAGTAGTATGATACTCGCTTCCGGATCGGAAGGTCCTGGGTTCGAGCCTCGCGCTCGGCGCATAGTTGAGTCCTTGGAAAAGGCTCTTTACTCACATTCTCTCACCGTACTCAGGTGTAAAATGAGTACCTGGCCGTTAACAGAGTTGTCTTTGTCCGAAAAATTGTAATATCGCCTAACAGGCGTCATGTCCCGTCCTACATGTTGAATGTTGACCAGGGACCCCTTGTAAAGCGCTTTGAGCACATTTAGTAGATATTGCACTATATAAAGCTCAATTAAAAAATATATATATTTCAATGATGATGATATGGTGGTGGTGGTTGCAGTAGTAGTAGTGGTAGCGATGATAATGTGGTGGTGGTTGTAGTTGTAGTAGTAGTGATAGTGATGATGATGTGGTGGTGGTTGTAGTAGTAGTGGTAGTGATGATGATGTGGTTGTGGTGGTTGTAGTAGTAGTTGTAATGGTCATGATATGGTGGTAGTGGTGGTTGCAGTAGTAGTGGTAATGGTAATGATATGGTGGTGGTTGTAGTAGTAGTGGTCGTGATGACGATGTGGTTGTGGTGGTTGTAGTAGTAGTGGTAGTGATGCTATTGTGGTGGTGGTTGTAGTAGTTGAGGTAGTGATGTGGTGGTGGTTGTAGTAGTAGTGGTGGTGGTGGTTGTGGTAGTAGTGGTAATGATGATGATATGGTGGTGGTGGTTGCAGTAGTAGTGGTAGTGATGACGATGTGGTTGTGGTGATTGTAGTAGTGGTAGTGATGATGATGTGCTGGTGGTGGTGTAGTTGTAGTGGTAGTGATAATGATGTGGGGCTGGTGGTTGTAGTAGTAGTGTTAGTGATGATATTGTGGTGGTGGTTGTAGTAGTAGATGATGTGGTGGTTGGAAAACACATTACAGGTTATTATAATACATGATTACACACATTCTCTAACTTCATTTTTTGACAGCTTCGTTGTGCCATAAATATACGCAACAGTTCTGAAACATTTTATTGTGGATTTTGATATTGTTTGTTGTTTTTCTTGTGTCGTTATGTTGACATAGATACCGAATGAGTGGTAATTACTACATTCTCAGCCAACAACAAAATGGCGCTGAATGCTTTCATTGGTGGACACTTTTTAGGCTTCGTACGTATTCTCATTCGTTTAATTCTATGAGGCAAACTCAACAATGTCTTGAGTTAATAATAATTTTCAATCTTCCTTCATCCCCATAACTCATTACCACAACTTACAGGTTATGGGCCCAGTCATGCACTGATGTATTAGGTAAATAAATTACCGTGAGTAAACAAACTCTACGAAGTCTGAGGTTAAGTAAACAATCCTTAAAATGTCAACCTACAGAATACCCACCTTCAACGGGGAGGAAAGAAATTACGAGTTATGGGAAACACAAATTCCTTGGGCTAATGCGGCTCAAGAAGATACATGTCTTCAATGACAAAGAAATACAAGTAGATGAAGAAGAAAATGCAATCGCCTACGCCGAACTGATCCAGTGTCTAGACGACCTCTCTCTTTCTTTAGTGATGCGTGATGCCAAAAACAAAGGTAAAGAAGCTCTCGCTATTCTTAGAACACATTACCAACCAAAAGGCAAAGCCCGTATTATCACCCTGTATAATGTGCTGACATCGCTTCTAAAATCGAACACAGAATCTGTCACAGATTACGTGCAGAGACTGCTGCTGCTTCGTTGAAAACTGCAGGCGTGCAGATTTTGCTGTTTACAAACAACATCTACAGGCATCTAGATCACGCTAGGAGCTATTGCAGATTGCTTTTTGCAGATTTTTCTTCAGCGTTCAATACAATGCAACCTCAGTTGGTTGTTCAAAAATTGACTAGTCTGAATTTAAACAAGTATATAATTGCTTGGGTGCTCGAATTTCTTACGGAGAGAGCACAATATGTTCAATTAGGACAAAACAAATCTTCCTGTATAACTACAAATACTGGTGCTCCTCGAGGTTGTGTATTGTCCCCTGTATTATTCACAATATACACGAATGACTGTATAAGTCAAAACCTGAGTGTACCTTTAATAAAGTTTGCAGATGACACCGCTCTTCAAGGTCTCATAACAAATGGCAACGAAGTGGCTTATAGGCAAGAAATTGATAGATTTGTGTCTTGGTGTGATGCCCACCACCTAGAGCTTAACATAAGCAAGACAAAGGAGCTAGTGATTGACTTTAGGAGAGTGAAGGAACCGATAGAACCGTTAAAATTAAAGGACCAATTCGTCCAGCGAGTTCCTCACTACAAATACCTTGGTGTAACGATTGATGACAGGCTCAAGTGGGATGGACACTTGAAAATAATTAGGCATAAGATGTGCAGACGTACATATTTTTTATCAAAACTCTCTCAGTTTAGAATAGATAAAACCCTCTGCACATTATGTTATAGAGCAGTAATCGAAAGTGTTTTGTCATTTTGTATAACAGCTTGGGGAGGCAATTGCTTCGCAGTGGAAAGGAACAAAATAAATTCAAATATTAAAAAATCCATTAAACGCTATATAAATGATGTTGACGATGTAGATCTTTTATACGAGAAATTTTGTATAACTAAAATAACTAAAATATTAAATGACCAGTATCATCCACTAAGACCATCAATTATTATGTCAGAAAGAAGTGGTCGCCCTTTCTCTATTTCAACGAAAACAGAGAGACACCGAAAATCTTTTCTGCCGTCCAGTATTAGGCTTTATAACAACAAGCAATAATCATTTTATATAATTATTTCTCATTTTTACTTTTTTTTTAAATATAAATATTAATTTATTAATTTATTTGTTTTTCAATCTTTTCAATTTTCAATTTATAGTGACAGTTTTAACTATTTTACAGTGTTGATATTATTCATATTATAAAGGGCAGCTCTGGTTATAGAGCTGCTCCTTTTTTTATTTTTTATTTTTTTTTATTATTTATTATTTTTTTTTATATATATACATCCTATTTCCATTGTATTTTTATTGTGTAAATTATAACACGTCTGTACAAAAAATTTCCTTTTTGGGATGCAATAAAGTATTATTATTATTATTATTATTATTATTATTTATTATTATTATTATTATTATTATATTATTATTATTATTATTATTATTATTATTATTAGTGACAGTTTGCTGGTAGCCATGGTATTAAAAGGCCTACCAAACTCATTTAAATCCTTCATAGCTGTCGTAACTCAGAGAGAAACCCCACAGACATTCGGCGAATTCAAAGAAAGTCTGCGAAATGAAGAACAAAATATCAAAACAGAAAACTCTACAGTAATGGCAACGACCACACAGGGTTACAGACCCAAAACAAGTACTAGTACCTTCCAGCAAAAATGGTGCAGAAACTGTAAAATGAAAAACCACAACACCGAGGAATGCCGAAAGAAACAAAACCGTGGTGTGAAGTCTGCAAGAGTACTACCCACGATACTAGATTCTGCAGAAAGCAAAAACATTCCGCAAAATCCATGGATGACAACGGTCAGCCCCATTCATTCACACTTCCATATCTGGACACACAAGTTCAACGAAAATGAACCAATCAACCAACACGACCACTCCGTCAAAAGAATTCTTGTAGATAGCGGTGCAGCAACACATATCATCACAGACAAAAGTCTGTTCACCCACCTCGAGTCTGACTTTCAAGCTACAAATCATGCCATTGAACTGGCCAACGGTCAAAAGTCGTTCGGTATTGTCAAAGGCCGAGGGGATGCAAAAATCAACGTTTTCAACTCGTTCGGAGAACCACAGCAAATCGTTCTCAAAAACGCATTGTTTGTACCCGAATTCGACCAAAACATCTTATCCGTGTCTGCTGCAACGAGTGATGGAGCTTCGGTTATTTTCAAAGAAAATTCTGCTTCAATGGAATTTAATGGAAGTGTGATCGATGTGTCAAAATGTAAAAATTTATATTTCATAAATACAGTGAAGAAATCCACTATGAAAGAAAAATCTCTTCAATCCTGGCACGAAATTCTAGGGCACTGCAACTGTGAGGACATTCGAAAACTAGGTTCTCTTGGACACATTAAAATTACAAATCCAAATGACAATTTTGAATGTTCAACCTGTGTGCTCGGGAAAATGACAAACGCGAGAAGTCGAGTACCTGACTCAAGAGCAACAAAGCCGCTGGAGAAGATTCACCTCGATTTGGCAGGGCCGATAGATCCTGCTGCAAAAGATGGTTTTCGATACGCTCTCGTTTGTGTGGATGACTACTCTGGTGTGTGTGCTACATATCTGCTAAAGAACAAAAGTGACACAGTGAAAGGTTTTCAGAAATTTCTAGCAGATTCCTCTCCTTTCGGACAGGTAAAATGTGTACGGTCAGACAACGGTGGTGAATTTACCTCTACTGAATTTAAGAACGTTTTGATTTCAAACAAAATTAAACATGAAAAGTCTGCACCATATTCACCCCACCAAAATGGCACCAGTGAAAGACAATGGAGAACGCTATTCGAGATGGCCAGATGTCTACTGTTAGAAGCAAATTTACCCAAATATTTATGGTCCTATGCCCTTATGGCTTCTGTTTACATTAGAAATAGATGTATAAATAACAGATTGACACAAACTCCCTTTGAGGCTCTAACAGGCAAGAAACCTGATTATGATAAAATGCACAAATTTGGACAAACGTGCTATGCACTAACCCAAACCAAAAAAAGTTGGATGCAAGAGCCTCAAGAGGAATTTTTGTCGGTTATGATAAAGAAAGCCCGGCTTATCTCATATATTTTCCAGAAACTGAAAATGTACAAAGAGCAAGATGTGTTAAATTTGAAAACACAATTTCCAACAAAAACAATGATGAAATTTCTAATGATAATGATCAAGAATCAATTTTTGTTGAAGAACAAAAGAAACAAATTCCTTACTCAATTCCAACTCCACCAAATGAACATTTCTTAGAAGATGTCAATTTCCAGTCAAAACCAAATCATTCGGATAAGAATGCTAATGCAGAAACTCCCAATTCCAATGATGAAAATGATAACATTAGTCCTAATGTCAATCAAAATACCACTGAAAACAAAACAAATAGAACTAGAAAGAAACCTAGTTATCTAAATGACTATTATTTGAATGACAATGATGATGCAATTGATGAAAGTATGAATTTGATCAATAATTTGCATGAAAATTGTGATGAATGTATTACCCATTATTTTTACAATGCAATCCATAATATTCCCAAATCATACAATGATGCCATGTCTAGCCCTGTTGCAGAGAAATGGCAGGAGGCTATGGAAGAGGAAATGAGGACTCTGGTTGAAAATGATACATTTGAGCTAACATCCTTACCACCTGGCAGGGATGTAGTGGGGGGGGGAGATGTGTTTATACAATTAAAGAAAATCCATGTAAAGAAGACCAATACAAAGCAAGATTTGTGGCAAAAGGTTACTCCCAAATACCGAATATAGATTACAGGGAAACATTTTCACCCACAGCCCGCATGACTTCAATAAGAACTCTGATGCAAATTTCTGTAAATCACAAAATGACCATTCACCAAATGGATGTCAAGGCAGCTTTCTTGAATGCGCCAATTGATAGAGAAATATTTGTTGAACAGCCTCATGGTTTCAATATAAAAGGTAAAACCAATGAGAAACTTGTTTTGAGATTAAAGAAGTCACTGTATGGGTTAAAGCAAAGCGGTAGACTTTGGAACCAAACCTTGCATGAACATTTGACAGAACAAGGATTTTCCCAATCTCTTTCAGACCCCTGTGTCTATGTAAAGAAACCAGATGGGCAGTGTGAAACAAATGACATAATTGTTTTTATAGCATGGGTCGATGACTTACTTATTGCTTCTCATAATCAAAATGCTTTACAAAAGGTCAAAGAAAATTTGAAAGCAAAATTTCAAATGAAAGATCTAGGAGTATTGAAATACTTTCTGGGTATTGAGTTTAACCAAACTAAAAATGAGGTTTCAATGTGCCAAAGCAAATACACTCAGAAACTGCTTGCAAAATTTAACATGTCAGAGTGCAAACCTAGGTATACACCATGTGAAGTGAACACAAATAAATGTAACAATGAAAATGAAAAATGTTCAGAAGAAGAAGCATCAAGGTACAGAGAGATAGTTGGAGGCTTGATCTATATAATGACTTGTACCAGACCTGACCTTGCTTATGTAGTTACTAAATTGTCACAATTTATGTCCAATCCTCTCTCATTTCATCTGATCATGGCAAAACATGTACTGATATATCTAAAAGGTACAGCAAACAAAATGCTAACATTCAGAAAATCCACTAATAATGAATTTACACTGACAGGTCATTGTGATGCTGATTGGGCAAATTCTGAGGACAGAAAGAGTATTTCTGGGTATAGATTTAAGATATCCAATGAAGGTCCTTTGATTTCCTGGAAATCAAAGAAACAATCAACAGTTGCCCTCTCAACCTGCGAGGCAGAGTATATGTCGCTCGCTGCCGCCACACAAGAAGGCAAATTTCTATGTGCATTACTCTCAGATATGACAGGAAATAAAATTGATAACTTTTCCTTACTTTGTGATAATCAAGGTGCGATAGCTCTATCTAAGAACCCGGTTCAACACCAACGTTCCAAGCATATTGACATTAAATATCATTTTGTCAGGGATGAAATTGCTAATGGAAAATTGAATCTGTTTTATGTCCCAACTGAAGACAACTTAGCAGATGTTTTCACAAAACCAGTGAGCAAAATCAGGAACAACAAGTTCATTTCAATTTTAATGGGAGAATAAAAATCATGTACTACCAGATGTTTGTTAAAAACAACTCAAAATCCTTTTTTTTTAAAACATGAATATAATCATATATTTTATTTGCATTGAATATAAACTGCACTTTTTTCTCTTTTCAAGAATATCATTCTAATGCATATTGAGATTACATGTGAAAATCCCACATCTTCTTTTCATTTTATTTTGATTCAATCTATTACCTACTCAATTTTTGTGTGAGATAAAGCATAACTCAATAACCAAGGGAGATAAGACTTATAAAATTTCTACCTAAAGGGAATTTACACAGTTGCTTTCCATTAATCACTTTTCTTCTAAGATTTTGAATACTGAACAAGTTAATGATACCAATCTAATAGCATCTCATCTAAATCTAAATAAATCATTATCAAAATGATGCTGATGCTATTTCAACATCTTTCATGACTTAATTCATATCCTACCATTACTTCATGCTTTATATTGTAACTTGTAACATGATGGTTCTATACGATGTAAACCTTTTTTTTTTAGTCATGAGGGATGAGTTTATGGGGGGATGTTGAGTGTAAACTCATCCTCTATCTTGATTTTATTATTATTATCCTTGATATTATAATTATGTGAATAAATCCTTCAACGATGTTTTTTTTTTGTTATACAAAAATAAACAAGGGTTTGTTCACTTCCTGTTTCACCCTTACAGGCAAAATCAACAATGTCTTGAGTTAATAATAATTTTCAATCTTCCTTCATCTTCATAACTCATTACCACAACTTACAAAGGGGGGGGGGAGATAGAGAACGAGAGATACATATAGAGAGAGAAAGAGAAAGAAAAAGGGAGATAGAAAGTGTGTATGTGCGTGTGTGTGCGTGTTCGTGTGTGATTTTACCGGTCTGTATAGGTGAATATAACTTTATTATTACCTTATTTATTTTAAAACAACTCACTAAAAAAAAGAAAAAAAAAGTCCAGAAGATTTAGTTTTTAGAACACTGTACAACTCGAAAATTAAGAAAGGTTACACAAAAATTGCGAAAGTCACATAACGTGTAACATGTAGCATATAACGTGTCGCGTGTAGCGTGTAGCATGTAACGTGTAACGTGTAGCGTGTAGCATGTAACGTGTAGCGTGTAGAATGTAAAATGTATCAAGTAACGTGTATCATGTAGCATGTAGCATGTAGCTTGTAGCATGTATCATGTAGCATGTATCGTGTATCATGTAGCGTGTATCCTGTATCATATAACGTGTATAATGTAGCGTGTAGCATGTAACGTGTCGCGTGTAACGTGTAGTGTGTAGCGTGTAGTGTGTAGCGTGTAACGTGTCGCGTGTAGCGTGTAGCGTGTAGCATGTAACGTGTTGCGTGTAGCGTGTAGCATGTAACGTGTAACGTGTAGCGTGTAGCATGTAGCGTGTAGCATGTAGTATGTTTTTATTGTAGAACCATTAGCAGCTTGTAATGCGAGATCAGAGGAACCCAAGCTTTTGTCTGGTGCAGAGGCGGGTGTGACAGATACTTGAGCTCCAGTATCTACTAAAAAACGTCGGTTTGAATTTTCATCGACGACGATGAGTTGGAGATTTTTTGATGTGGGTGCGTTGGCTGAGTAAGAATCCGCGTCGACAGCAGAATCTACTGTTGACCCGGCTTGGCGTTTCCCTGTTCCTTCTTGTTTTTCTTGAATGAATTGAAGAGTTTGCATGTTTGTGCACATCGACGGGCATTTGAACCAACCCGTTGATGGTACCAGCAGAGGGAATCTATTTCACTGGTCATGGTTCGTGTGTCAACTTCACAAGTAGTATGAGAAATTGAAAAGAGTTTGAGTGAGCAGCGTAGAAAAAATTGTCAGCTTCTCTGGCAAGTGCCCTGTAATCATCCAGATTGGACGAGTTTGCTAATGGAAGTCTGATGTTTGCTGGAAGTTGTCTTTAGAATAACTGTCTGAAGAGCAGACAGGGCTTGTGTTTGCCGACGAGCACTAACATCCTGTCCATTAACTCAGATGGATTTAAGTCGCTCAAACCATTCATGTTGAGTAGAGATTTCGCTCTCTCTGTTTCCGAGAGGCCGAATGCAGACAGCAGGAAGTTTTTCAGTATTTCATATTTACCTTCCTTGTGTGGTGATGATAGAATAGCAAGGGCTCTAGTTGCTGTGTCTGAGTCTAAGGCAGCCACTACATAGTAGTACTTTGTTTCATCGCTTGCTATATCACGTAAGGCAAATTGTGCCTCGCTTTGTGCAAACCACGCTGAAGTACAAGTGGTCCAGAATGTGGGCAATTTCAAAGCCACGGCGTCGATAGACATGTTTATTATTATTATGTTCTTGTTAAGAGTTGAACTGGTAAATTGTAATAATAATAATATAAGTTGTTTTAAGTCGGGGTCACCAATGTAGCATCTTCTTTACTGGAAACAACAAACAATGAAAGCAATGTGTAGTGAATTCTATAAATTTAATGAGTTCTCTCGTGTTTACGTTTTGTCTGATCTGGCGTGTAAGTGTAGTCTTGCAGTCAGCAGTATGTGGTAAGTCTTCGTAGTTCGTAGGAAACGGAGATCCCCACAGGGTTCACAATAATTGCGAAAGTCACATAACGTGTAACGTGTAGCATGTAACGTGTCGCGTGTAGCATGTAACGTGTAACGTATAGCATGTAACATGTAGCGTGTAGAATGTAAAATGTATCAAGTAACGTGTATCATGTAGCATGTAGCATGTAGCGTGTATCATGAATCATATAACGTGTATAATGCAGCGTGTAGCATGTAACGTGTCGCGTGTAACGTGTAGTGTGTAGCGTGTAGCGTGTAGCATGTAACGTGTCGCGTGTAACGTGTAGTGTGTAGCGTGTGGCGTGTAGCATGTAACGTGTCGCGTGTAGCGTGTAGCATGTAACGTGTCGCGTGTAGCGTGTAGCATGTAACGTGTTACGTGTAGCGTGTAGCATGTAGCGTGTATCGTGTTTTCTAAAATCCCAAATTTTACTTTTTCAACAATGTAAAACTCGTAAATTGCTCAAAATCGACAATTTATTGCACAAATTCGAGGAATAATCAAAGTCGGAAATTTGAAAAATCAGTCAATTCCCCCCCCCCCCCCCCCCCCCCCCCCCCCCCCCACCAAAAAAAAAAACTGGAAAAACTCTAAATTTTCGAAAGTCCCACATTCGAAGAACCATCAAAATGTCGACAGCTCGGAAATTTTTAAAAATCGTCAAATGTCACCTATAAACTTGAAAAGAGCGTTTAAAGAAAACTCGAGAAATTCAAAATTTTCGAAAGTCCAAAATTTCATTATTTGGACATTGTACAACTCGAATTGAAAAATGCTCAAAATTAACTATTCTCATTTGAAAATTTCATAAAACTGTTGAAAACGGAGCTTTGACAAAATTGTCATATTTCACCAAAATTCCTGAAAAGATCGAAAACATTGAAAAATACCATAAACTTTTAGTTTTTTTAACACTGTAAAACTCGAAAAATGCTCAAAATCTTCTATTTCACTCAAATATTCGTATATAATTTTTAAATAGTCAAATTTCACACGAAAAATGTTAAAAAAAAGGTCAAATTCTGACCAAAAACATGATAAATTAAAAATTTTCGAATTTTCACCGAAAAAACGTGAAAAGATCAAAAATTTCAAAAATACCAAATAATTTTTTTTCTCATTGTAAAACTGATCCATCCCCTCCCGACTTTTCCGCCGCAAATCATATCTTGTATGTAGTGAACCGACTGTCCTCCTCCACCTTTAAAAATACAGGCAAGACTGCAGACCTATTCATTAATTATATATTAATTAAATTACTCAACATCCACTAATGTGAGACTTTTTTACAAAATGATTGTGTATATGAGTGTGTGTGTGTGTGTGTATGTGTGTGTGTGTGTGTGTTTGTGTGCGACGGGTGTATGTGTGTGTGTGTGTGTGCTAAAAAAATAAAAATTAGTAACAAAAAAAAAACAAAAAAATAGAGATAAGGGGGGGGGGCGGGGGCGAGATAGTGAGAGAGAACGAGAAAGAGATAGAGAGAGAGAGAAAGAGAAAGAAAAAGGAAGATAGAAAGTGTGTATGTGCGTGTGTGTCCGTGTTCGTGTGTGATTGTTTCGGCCTCTATACGTGAATATAACTTTATTATTACCTTATTTATTTTAATACAACTCATTAAAAAAAAAGAAAAATAAAAAAAAAACAAATAAAAAATATTTTAAAAAATGAGAGGGATAGAGAGGAGGGGTGCGGGGAGAAAGAAGAGGGAGGTTTTCCGAAACTTAAGAGAAACGACTCAAATATTAAGAAATGCAGTATGCAAGTATGCAGCGCTTGGAGCCCGTGGAAGGTCTCCCAAAGAATGTAAGAGAAGATAAGGGAAAATGGAGAGCAATTTATCCCCTAATAATATTCTACTTTAACTCACTACACATTAAACATCCTGACCAAAACAAAGTCCAAAAGATTTAGTTTTTAGAACACTGTACAACTCGAAAATTCTCAAAATGTTCTATTTCACTCAAATATTCGTATTCTTTTTTTAAATCGTCAAATTTCACACAAATGTAAGAGAATATAAGGGAAAATGGAGAGCTATTTATCCCCTAATAATATTCTACTTTATCCCACTACACATTACATATCCTGACCAAAACAAATAAACAATAGTAGTAATAATAATAATAGTAATAATATAATATGTGAGGGAAGAGAGTCAAATAACTATGAGGAAAACAATAGTGAAACTATCCCCTAGGGAAGGTTGTAACTGAGAAAAGGAAAGCCACTCAGCTATTTAACATTACCGCAATTTCATCTAACTTTTACTTAACACCAATTATAATGATAACGTTAACCGAAAGTAATAAGAAAAGGTACACAAAAATTACGAAAGTCACATGAAGAAAACAAAAATAAAATTAAACGCCTACCTTACTTCTTTATGTCTGCCACTCTACCGGAAGTCCTCAGTTGTACAAAGTTAAAAAATAAAAATTTAGTACTTTTGAAAATTTCGAATTTTTCACGTTTTAAAAAAAATTTGTTTCACCAAAAAACGTGAAAATCAATTTTTCGAAAGTCCAAAAGATTTAGTTTTTAGAACAATGTACAACTCGAAAAATGCTCAAAATCTTCTATTTCACTCAAATATTCGTATATTGTATTAAATCGTCAAACTTCACACGAAAATGTTACAAAAGGTCAAATTCCATCCAAAGTGTTTTTATTTTTTAACATTATACAACTCGAAAAAAATCACAAATTTCATGAAAAATTCCAAGATTTCATCAAACAATCGAAATCTTCGAGATATTTAAAAAATCGTTAAAAGTCACCAAAAATCGTGAAAAAGGAACATTTCTAAAATCCCAAATTTTACTTTTTCAACAATGTCAAAACTCGTAAAATGCTCAAAATCGACAATTTATTGCACAAATTAGAGGAATAATCAATCTCGAAATTTGAAAAAAAACCAGTCAATTCCCCCCCCCCCCCCCACAAAAAAAAAAACTGGAAAAATTCTAAATTTTCGAAAGTCCCAAATTCGAAGAATCATCAAAATGTCGAAAACTCGGAGATTTTAAAAAATCGTCAAATGTCACCTATAAACTTGAAAAGAGCGTTTAAAGAAAACTCGAGAAATTCAAAATTTTCGAAAGTCCAACATTTTTTTATTTGGACATTGTACAACTCGAATTGAAAAATGCTCAAAATTAACTATTTTCATGCATGAATTCGACAATTTCATTAAACTGTTGAAAACTCGGAGTTTTGACAAAATTGTCATATTTCACTAAAAAACCTGAAAAGATCGAAAACATTGAAAATACCATATATTACTTATTGAACATTGTCTATCTCGGAAAGTACTGAAAGTCGACTACTTCATGCAAAAATTTGAAAATTACATCAAATTCTCGAAAACTCGGAATTTGAAAAATTTGTCAATTTTCACCAAAAAACGTGAAATTAAGTTTATCGAAAGTCCAAAACTTTTAGTTTTTTGAACACTGTAAAACCCCAAAAAAAGCTCAAAATCTTCTATTTCACTCAAATATTCGTATGTATTTTTTAAATAGTCAAATTTCACACGAAAAATGTTACAAAATGTCAAATTCTATCCAAAAACATGATAAATTCAAAATTTTCGAATTTTCATCAAAAAAAAAAGGGAAAAGATCAAAAATTTCAAAAAAAAAAAAAAAACAATTTTTTCTCATTGTAAAACTGATCCATCCCCTCCCGACCTTTCCGCCGCAAATCATATCTTGTATGTAGTGAACCGACTGTCCTCCTCCACCTTTAAAAATACTGGCAAGACTGAAGACCTATTCATTAATTATATATAAATTAAATTACTCGATATCCACTAATGTGAGACTTTTTGCAAGATGATTGTGTATATAGGTGTGTGTGTGTGTGTATGTGTGTATGTGTGTGTGTTTGTGTCCGTGTGTATGTGTGTGTGTGTGTGCTAAAAGATAGAGAGGAGGGGGGGGGGAGAGAGAGATGAGGGTTTTCCGAAACTTCCCAGCGTTAAGAGAAACGTCTCAAATATTAAGAAATGCAGCGCTTGGAGCCCGCGTAAGGTCTCCCAAAGAATGTAAGAGAAGATAAGGGAAAATGGAGAGCAATTTATCCCCTAATAATATTCTACTTTATCCCACTACACATTACATATCCTGACCAAAACAAATAAAAAATAGTAGTAATAATAATAACAATAATATAATATGTGAGGGAAGAGAGTCAAATAACTAAAAGGAAAACAATAGTGAAACTATCCCCTAGGGAAGGTTGTATCTGAGAAAAGGAAGGCCACTAAACTATGTAACATTACCGCAATTTAATCTAACTTTTACTTAACACCAATTATAATGATAACGTTAACCGAAAGTAATAAGAAAGTGTACACAAAAATTACGAAAGTCACATAAAGAAAACAAAAATAAAAAAATTAAACGCCTACCTTACTTCTTTATGTGCGCCACTCAGCGGGACGCTACCGGAAGTCCTCTTTTTTTGCAAGTCCAATAGTTTTCGTTTTTTGAACACTGTCAAACTCGAAATATGCTCAAAATCTTTCATTTCATCCAAGTAGTCGTATGATTTTGTTTAATCGTCAAATTTTACACGAAAAATGTTACAAATGGTCAAATGTGTGTGTTTATGTGTGTGTGTGCTAAAAAAATAAAAAATTAGTAACAAAAGACAAAAACAAAAAAACCCAGAGAACTAGAGAGAAGGGGGGGGAGATAGATAGATAGAGAGAGAGAGAGAGAGAGAGAACGAGAGAGAGAAAGAGAAAGAAAAAGGGAGATAGAAGGTCTGTATGTGCGTGTGTGTGCGTGTTCGTGTGTGATTGTTTCGGCCTGTATACGTGAATATGACTTTATTATTACCTTATTTATTTTAATACAAAAATGAAAAAAAGGACAAAAAAAAGGAAAGCGATAGATAGGAGGGTGGCGGGGGAGAGAGAAGAGGGAGGTTTTCCGAAACTTCCCAACGTGAAGAGAAACGACTCAAATATTAAGAAATCAGCACCATAAAGAAAACAAAAATAACAAAATTAAACGCCTACCTTACTTCTTTGTGTCCGCCACTCAGCAGGACGCTACCGGAAGTCCTCAGTTGTACAAAGTTAAAAAATAAAAATTTAGTACTTTCAAAAATTTCGAATTTTTTAAGTTTTAAAAAAAATTTGTTTAACCAAAAAACGTGAAAATTAAATTTTTCAAAAGACCAAAAGATTTAGTTTTTAGAACACTGTACAACTCGAAAAATGCTCCAAATTTTCTATTTTTAATTTATTGCACAAATTCGAGGAATAATCAAACTCGGAAATTTGAAAAAACAGACAAATGTCACCCTGAAAAAAGCGTTAGATTTCACCCCTAAAAACCCTCGAATAATGCTCCGATTCCAATATTTCAAAAGAAAATTTGACGATTAAACAAAATTATGCGAATATTTCAATGAAATAGAAGATTTTGAGCATTTTTCGAGTTGTACAGTGCTCACTAAAACTTTTGGAGTATTCGTATTCGTATGATTTTGTTTAATCGTCAATTTTTACACGAAAAATGTTACAAATGGTCAAATTCCATCAAAAACTTGAAAAACACAAAATTTTCGAATTTTCACCGAAAAACGTGAAAAGATCGATTATTTCCAAAATACCAAATGTTACTGTTTGGTCATTGTAAAAGTCGAAAAATGAAGATAATCAACAATTTTATGCAAAAAATTGAAGATTTCATTAAATAATCGAAAACTCGGAAATTTGAAAATATCGTCAAATTTCACCGAGAAACGTGTAAAAATCGAAAATGTCGAAAATCCCTAATTTTAGTTATTGAACATTGTAAGACTCGAAAATTGAAATATCATGCAAAATCTCAAGGATTTCATAAAACTATTGAAAACTCGGAACTTTGAAAAAATCACGAGAAATAATGTAAAAATATCGAACGTCCCAAATGATTTTTTGAACATTGAAAAATGCTCAAAATCGACTATGCTCCAATTCCAGTATTCAAGACAAAAAATTGAAAATTTGTTTTTAAATCCTCAAATTTCACCCAAATAAACATTAAAAAATTGGCTGAAATTGGATCATTATTCGAGTTATACAATGTTAAAGAAGGAAAAATTGGGACTTAATAAAATTTCGAATTATTTTCACGTTATTTTTGTTAACTTGTTTCACCAAAAAACGTGGACATTAAAAATGTTCGAAAGTCCAAAAGTTTTAGTTTTTTGAACACAGTACAACAAGTTTCAAGTATTTCATAAAACTATCGAAAACTCGGAAATTTGAAAAAATCGTTAGATTTAACCCAAAATTATGTCAAAAATCGAAAGTCCCAAATTTTTTTGGAACATTGAAAAACGCTCAAATTCGACTGAAAAAAAATTTGAAGATTACCTCAAATTCTCAAAAACCCGGAAATTTGAAATATTCGTCCTCCTCCACCTTTAAAAATACAGGCAAGACTGCAGACCTATTCATTAATTATATATAAATTAAATTACTCAAAATCCACTAATGTGAGACTTTTTTGCAAAATGATTGTGTATATAGGTTTGTGTGTGTGTGTGTGTGTGTGTGTGTGTATGTGTGTGACAAATAAATTAGTAACAAAAAACAAAAACAAAAAAACCACAGAGAAATAGAGAGAAGGGTGGGGGGGGGAGATAGAGAGAGAGAGTGTGAGAGAGAGAGAGAGAGAAAGAGAGAGAGAGAGAGAGAGAGAGAAAGAGAAAGAAAAAGGGAGATAGAAAGTCTGTATGTGCGTGTGTGTGCGTGTTCGTGTGTGATTGTTTCGGCCTGTATACGTGAATATAACTTTATTATTACCTTATTTATTTTAATACAAGTTTAGAAAAAAAAACGAAAAAAAAACACACACACAAAAAAAAGGAAAGCGATAGATAGGAGGGTGGCGGGGGAGAGAGAAGAGGGAGGTTTTCCGAAACTTCCCAGCGTGAAGAGAAACGACTCAAATATTAAGAAATCAGCGCCATAAAGAAAACAAAAATAACAAAATTAAACGCCTGCCTTACTTCTTTATGTCCGCCACTCAGCGGGACGCTACCGGAAGTCCTCAGTTGTACAAAGTTAAAAAATAAAAATTTAGTACTTTCGAAAATTTCGAATTTTTCACGTTCGTTAAAAAAAAATTTGTTTCACCAAAAAACGTGAAAATTAAATTTTTCGAAAGACCAAAAGATTTAGTTTTTAGAACACTGTACAACTCGAAAAATGCTCCAAATCTTCTATTTTTAATTTATTGCACAAATTCGAGGAATAATCAAACTCGGAAATTTGAAAAAACAGTCAAATGAAAAAAGCGTTAAATTTTACCCCTAAAAACCCTCGAATAATGCTCTGATTCCAGTATTTCAAAAGAAAATTTGACGATTAAACAAAATTATGCGAATATTTCAATGATTTTGAGCATTTTTTGAGTTGTACAGTGTTCACTAAAACTTTTGGACTTTCAAACAAATTTAATTATCATGATGAAAAATTATTTTTTTTAAATTCAAAAATTCGAAATTTTCGAAAGTCCCAAACTTTAATTTTTTGACATTGTACAAGTCGAATAATGCTCCAATTCTAGTATTTCATGAAAAAAATTGAAATTTATTTTTTTAATCTTCAAATTTTACCCAAGCAAAACGTTTAAAAAATCGGGTGGAATTGGAGCATTATTCGAGTTGTACAAGGTTAAAAAGTAAAAATTTGGGACTATCAAAAATTTTGACATCGAATTCGAGTTTTTTTTTAAATTTATATCACCAAAAAACGTGAAAATTAAATTTTTTGCAAGTCCAATAGTTTTAGTTTTTAGAAACACTGTACAACTCAAAATATGCTCAAAATCTTCCATTTCATCCAAGTATTCGTATGATTTTGTTTAATCGTCAAATTTTACACGAAAAATGTTACAAATGGTCAAATTCCATCAAAAACTTGAAAAATTCAAAATTTTCGAATTTTCACCGAAAAACGTAAAAAGATCGATAATTTCCAAAATACCAAATGTTTCTTTTTGGTCACTGTAAAACTCGAAAAATGAATATAGTCAACAATTTTATGAAAAAAATTGAAGATTGTTGAGTATGATTCCATCATTGATTAATTAACATGAATAATAGAGCGAATTTATCATTATACGAATATTTTGTTTATGTACCTATTAATAGATTCTTTTTTCACTTACTCTTTGCCTTTATCCTGTCCATGTTAGACAGATGAAAATCATCAGGAGTTTTATTTAATAAAATCGAATTAAATCGTCCCTTCTGTGTTATCATCTTTCATTGATTATTATTGGGCTGCCATAACATAACCTCAACAGGTTATGGGCCCAGGATACTGAAGGTAAAATAACCGAACAAACGAATGTCAACAAAATATAAGACAATGGCAGCCTACAAAACACCAATTTTTAACGGCGATGAACGAAACTTCGAAATTTGGCACCTGAAGTTCTTAGGTCTTATGAGACTTAAAGGTCTACACCACATCTTCATCAATGAAGAAACTCCAGATACGGATAAAAACGCAGAATGCTTTGCGGAGCTCATCCAATGCTTAGATGATCGTTCATTGTCCCTCATTAGGAGAGACGCAACCGATGATGGGAGAAAATCCCTGAAAATTCTAAAGGAACATTACCTCCCAAAGGGTAAACCAAGGATTAGAACCCTTTATACTGAGCTTACTAGTTTACAACTTGGAAAGGAATCCTTAACTGATTTTTTGATAAGAGCTGAAACAATTGCTGCACAACTACGCGATGCGAACGAAATAATAAGTGATGGTCTTCTGATCGCCATGATCATGAAAGCTCTTCCATCGCAGTACAAAGCGTTTACAGCGGTAATAAATCAAAAAGAAAGTGATTTAAATTTAGCTGATTTCAAAATTCTTCTCAGAAATTACGAAGACCAAGAGAATTTACACAATAATAAAACCACATCGCCTTCAATTATGTCAATGGCGCTGAGCCACAGCCTCAAAGGCACTCTACCTGGTGTTCATTCTGCAAGACAAAATCTCACCATACCAGTGAATGCTTCAAGAAACCTAGACAACAACATAACAACCCACGCCCACCGTCGTGGCAAACTAACAACCCACGCCCACCGTCGTGGCAAACTAACAACCCACGCCCACAGTCGTGGCAACCTAACAACCCTCGCCCACATGCAAACTCAAACAAACCAAAATTTTGTAGTTTTTGTGATTCGTATACACATGAAACGAAATGCTGCAGGTCCAAATTCAAACGAGAAAACAAACAGCAGTCGGTACGGTCACTAACAACAGATCCGCCTGATACTAATTATGAAAATCATTTTTTCACATTCAGCGTTAATAACCTGAGCAAGTCATCATGTGGTTAAAATAATCATATTCTTATTGACAGTGGTGCGACGACACATATCGTAAAAGAAAGTGAAAAGTTCATAAGATTTAACAAACTGTCCAACCTAGAGTCCTATACCATTCAACTAGCGGAGGGGCAAAAGCTAAAAACATTGTTCAGGGACAAAGAGATGCTAATTGCAGCTAAACCCTGTCACCTTGACTCAGTCAAGAATGTCTTGCAGGAAGATTTTAAAATGAAAGATCTTGGAAATGTTTCATATTTTTGGGGAATTCAGTTTGATAAGACAAATGAGGGAATAACAATGTGCCAAAGCCTTTACATTAACAATGTACTTGAAAGATTTAATATGGTTGATTGTAAGCCTAAAGCCATTCCATCTGAAATGAAACCATCTGAGTATGAACATCATTCTGAACCACTTGATAACAATGAATTAAGATTGTATAAATCTATGGTTGGTGCTCTTATCTATATCATGACAGCCACAAGGCCTGATATTTCATTCACTGTTACTAGGCTATCTCAATTCATGTCTAATGCTAAACAATGTCACTTGAAAATGGCAAAACATGTAATAAGATACCTAAAAGGTACAATTAATGAAAAATTGATCTTCAGGAAATCAGGGGAACCACTTAGAATTACTGGTTTTTGTGATGCTGACTGGGCTAACTCTTCCCATGACAGAAAAAGTATTTCAGGATATTGTTATAGAATTTCAGAAACTGGTCCCTTAATTCAGAAAGTAACAAACAGTTGCATTATCAACCTGCGAAGCTGAAGACATGTCTCTTGTTTCAGCTATCCAAGAAGGAAAATATTGACATCTTTTCTCAAAGAAATATCAGATCTAAATGAAAATCAATTCACTCTTTTCTGTGACAATCAAGGAGCTATTGCACTTGCTCAAAACACAGTAAAGCACCAAACATCAAAGCATATTGATATAAAATACCATTTCATTAGAAATGAGATATCTGAGAATAGATTGTCTGTTTATTACATACCAACAGATTCAAATGTTGCTGATGTTTTTACAAAACCTGCTTCTAAGGCCAAATTGCAAGAATTTAAAACTGCTATTTTGGGGTAGATAACCCAATTGTTTTCATTTGCATAAAGAAAACTAAATAATTTAAATAACATGCATGAAACTGTTAGTATCTACTATTAATTTACTTTTGTTTGATTTATTTCTCCTTTTTCAAATATCCCATTTTTATTTTAGCTCTTTACTATCATTTATTCAAGATTTAAAGTAAAGTTGCAAATATACTTCATGATCACACTACTATTATTACTTTGATTCATGGTCACTCTGTGCATTTACTATTATGTTAAATTTAAATATAATGTATTGTTTTAAAGTCCTTTTAGACATTAACACAATAATTAACACAGTTTTGATTCAATGAAACTGTTGATATGCTTATTATTTGTATTAATAATTTCCAAATTTTTCAGTAAATAGGTATAGGTAGATATTTTTTTTATATTGCACAAGTAACAAGCACAGATGCTATTTTGCTAAGTTAGTATTTCTTATAGGGTATATATATTGATGAATACCAATTATTTTGTTAAATGTTCACAATGCTGAGATCATGGGAGGGTGTTGCGTATGATCCCATCATTGATTAATTAACATGAATAAGAGAGCGAATTTATCATTATACGAATATTTTGTTTATGTACCTATTAATAGATTATTTTTTCACTTACTCGCCTTTATCCTGTCCATGTTAGACAGATGAAAATCATCATGAGTTTTATTTAATAAAATCGAATTAAATCGTCCCTTCTGTGTTATCATCTTTCATTGATTATTATTGGGCTGCCATAACATAACCTCAACAAAGATTTCATTAAATAATCGAAAACTCGGAAATTTGAAAATATCGTCAAATTTCACCCAGAAACGTGTAAAAATCGAAAATGTCGAAAATCCCTAATTTTACTTATTGAACATTGTAAGACTCAAAAATTGAAATATCATGCAAAAACTCAAGGATTTCATAAAACTATCAAAAACTCGGAAATTTGAAAAAATCGTCAAAATCCATAACATTCGTTCAGAACTAGATCGGCATGAACCATTTATAGATACAAATACATTCTGTGGTACCCCTTTAGACAAGTTCCAACCAGTTTCACCTAGTTTCATAAACGAGTTGATAAAAAAAGCCCCCATTAAACCCTCCGACCTTGATCCCCTACCAGCACAGCTTTTGGTCAGCTCCATCGATACATTATTACCATCCATTACATCAATCATAAATACATCCATACTGACTGGCGAAGTTCCATCGTGCTTTAAAAGTGGCCTCGTCAAACCACTTCTGAAGAAACCATCACTGGACCACAATATATTAAACAATTATCGTCCTGTATCAAATTTACCTTTTTTGTCAAAACTTTTGGAGAAGGTAGTTCTTACACAATTAACATCTCATCTTAAGAACAACAGTTTGGAACAACCCTTTCAGTCAGCCTACAAACATCAACACAGTACTGAAACGGCGCTTCTTAAAATCTTTAATGACTTGTTATGTAATGCTGATGCTAACAATATCAATGTATTATACCTTTTAGATCTTTCAGCTGCCTTTGACACCACTGACCATGACATTTTGTTAACGGAGTGGCTATTCGTCAGTACTGACCCCCAGGCGCTGGCACCTGCGGGTCAGTACTG
>NC_088368.1:37125374-37192874 GCF_034508935.2 Berghia stephanieae | reverse complement strand
TATTATTATAAATATCACGAGAAATAATGTAAAAAAATCGAAAGTCCCAAATGATTTTTTGAACATTGAAAAATGCTCAAAATCGACTATGATCCAATTCCAGTATTTCATGACAAAAATTGAAAATTTGTTTTTTAATCTTCAAATTTCACCCTTTAAAACATTAAACAACATTAAAAAATTGGCTGAAATTGGATCATTATTCGAGTATGCAATGTATACAATGTTGAGAAAGAAAAATTTGGGACTTAAGAAAATTTCGAATTATTGTCACGTTCTTTTTGTTAACTTGTTTCACCAAAAAACGTGGACATTAAAAATGTTTGAAGTCCAAAAGTTTTAGTTTTTTGAACACTACAAGTTTCAAGTATTTCATAATAAACTATCGAAAACTCGGAAATTTGAAAAAATCGTCAGATTTCACCCAAAATAATGTAAAAAATCGAAAGTCCCAAATGATCTTTTGAACATTGAAAAATGCTCAAAATCGACTATGATCCAAGTCCAGTATTTCATGACAAAAAATTGAAAATTTGTTTTTTAATCTTCAAATTTCACCCAAATAAACATTAAAATATCGGCTGAAATTGGATGATTATTCGAGTATACAATGTATACAATGTTAACAAAGAAAAATTTGGGACTTAAGAAAATTTCGAATTACTTTCACGTTTTTTTTTGTTAACTTGTTTCACCAAAAAACGTGGACATTAAAAATTTTCGAAAGTCCAAAAGTTTTAGTTTTTGGAACACAGTACAACAAGTTTCAAGTATTTCATAAAACTATCGAAAACTCGGAAATTTGAAATAATCGTCAGATTTCACCCAAAATAATGTAAAAAATCGAAAGTCCCAATTTTTTTTTTTTGGAACATTGAAAACGCTCAAATTCGACTGAAAAAATTTGAAGATTACCTCAAATTCTCGAAAACTCGGAAATTTGAAAAATTCGTCAATTCCCCCCAGCCCCACCCCCCCCCCTCCCCGCCCACACCCCAAAAAAAAAACTGGAAAAATTCTAAATTTTCGAAAGTCCCACATTCGAAGAATCATCAAAATGTCGACAACTCGGAGATTTTAAAAAAATCGTCAAATGTCACCTATAAACTTGAAAAGAGCGTTTAAAGAAAACTCGAGAAATTCAAAAAAATTTTATTTGGACATTGTACAACTCGAATTGAAAAATGCTCAAAATCAACTATTTCATGCATGAATTCGACAATTTCATTAAACTGTTGAAAAACTGTTTTGACAAAATTGTCATATTTCACAATAAAACCTGAAAAGATCGAAATCATTGAAAATACTATATATCACTTATTGAACATTGTATATTTCGGAAAGTGCTCAAAGTCGACTACTTCATGCAAAAATTTGAAAATTACATCAAATTCTCGAAAACTCGGAAATTTGAAAAATTTGTCAATCTTCGCCAAAAAACGTGAAAATTAAATTTTTCGAAAGTCCAAAAGTTTTAGTTTTTTTAACACTGTAGGCTACAACTCGAAAAATGCTCAAACTCTTCTATTTCACACAGACCTATTCATTAATTATATATAAATTAAATTACTCAGTATCCACTAATGTGAGACTTTTTGCAAAATGATTGTGTATATAGGTGTGTGTGTGTATGTGTGTGTGTGTGTGTATAAATTAAATATTCCACTAATGTGAGACTTTTTGCAAAATGATTGTGAATATAGGTGTGTGTGTGTGTCTGTGTGTGTGCGTCCGTGTGTATGTGTGTGTGTGCTAAAAAAAAATAAAAAATTAGTAACAAATAACAAAAAAATAGAAGAGAAATAGAGAGAAGGGGGGAGAGAGAGAGAGAGAGAGAGAGAGAGAGAGAGAGAGAGAACGAGAGAGAGAGTGAGAGAAAGAGAAAGAAAAAGGGAGATAGAAAGTGTATATGTGCGTGTGTGTGCGTTTTCGTGTGTGATTGTTTCGGCCTGTATACGTGAATATAACTTTATTATTACCTTATTTATTTTAATACAACTCACTAAAAAAAAAAATGAAAAAAAAAAAAAAAAAAAAGGAGAGAGATAGAGAGGAGGGGGGCGGGTTAGAGAGAAGAGGGAGGTTTTCCGAAACTTCCCAGCGTTAAGAGAAACGACTCAAATATTAAGAAAGGATGTGGTTATTCAGTATCAGATACTGAATAGTGCTTTGCCACTATTCAGTATCCATAAGGAACTCTTTTTTAAAGAGAGAGTGAAAAGTGCGACAATCTCGGTTGAATTGAAATAAACTGCTGACCTATACTTCCAGATTGAACACGTGCAGTAACTGACAGTCCGATTCAAAGTTGTAAAACTATTTTGATAGAAATTTTTAAATTTCTGCTATCGTGCAATTAACATAGTTCAAAATATCAAAAATAAGAGAGGCATTCAAATACATTTTTTAATGTCTGAATAGACATGATTAAATGTCTCTAAAAGTTCAGTGACACCATGGCATGGTGGATATAAGCTGTTTGACTCTGAGCTTAAGGTTCGAGAGTTCAAATCCCGGTAAGGGTAACTTTTTTTTTCCCAATATTGTTTAAAAATTCCTTCTGTCTATTTATATTTTTTAAACTTTTGTTTTAATAATTTTATTTGCTTGAAATATACTTTAATGTTGATATTATACTCTTTCTGTTATTATTATTATTATTATTATTATTATTATTATTATTATTATTATTATTATTATTATTATTATTATTATTATTATTATTATTATTATATATTATTTCACTTACTTACTATTATTATTATCGTTGTTGTTGTAATCGTCATCATCGTCATTATTATGATTATGGTTATGATTTTTTTTTTTAATCAAGTAGTTGGAGTAATTTAATCAGTTATCGATTTATTACGAATATCATTTATGTGTTATCATCGCGTTGTTGTTTTCCATTATTGTGCTCTTCTATTGTTTATTACTTTTTAAAATCTTGCTTTTTTCTGTTGTTGTTGTTCTCCTTGTTGTTGTTGTTTGTTTGTTTGTTTTGTCATCTAAGACAAACCCGATTCATTATAAATTCATTTTTAATTGAGCGATGATCTTCCGAGAATTAATTGCCGTATTATATTGAAATTTACATGACAATAATAATAATATAATAATAATAATAATAATAATAATAATAATAATAATAATAATAATAATAATAATAATAATAATAATAATAATAATAATAATAATAATAATAATAATAATAATTATAATAATAATAATAATAATGATAATAATAATAATAATAATAATAATAATAATAATAATAATAATAATAATAATAATAATAATAATAATAATAATAATAATAATATATAATAATAATAATAATCTAAATAGATACTGAATAATATTAGACTACAATTGACATCTATTTACTGAATACACGTGGTATTTTTATGGATGTTTCTTTTTTTACGAAACCTGCCAAAACACGCCGAAACCCGACAAAGTTATGGGAAGTAGGCAGCAGTGGGGAGTGAACCTGGGACTCAGGGAAGTGTACGCCATTGGGGAGTGAACCTGGGACTGGGTTTCGTTAAAAAAAAGCAATTACTTTTTTACGAACCCGCCAATATCCGACAAAGTTGTGGAAAGAAAGTAACAGTGGGGGAGTGAACCCGAGACTATGGTTTTTCGGCGGGTTTTGGCGGGTTTCGTAAAAAAGTAATTGCTTCATTCCGTCTGGTACCCAACTCCCATAGTCCGGCTTCATTTCCCACTGGTATCCATCTTCCTTAGTCCCAGGTTCATTTCCACTGATTTCCTCTTATCACAGTCCCGGTTCACTCCCAACCTGTGTGCACTTCCCTGAGTCCCGGTTCAATGCCCAATGGTGCCCACTTCCCATAACTTTTGACAATTTCGGTTGGTTTCGAAATAAAAGTACATTCTAAGCTCACTGTCCACTGGTATCAGCCTCTCGCAGTCCCGGGTTCAATCCTCATCGGTGTCCAAATCCCAGATTTACTCCCCACTGCTGCCTGCTTCCCATAACTTTGTCGGCTTTTGGTGGGTTTCGTAAAAAAGTAATTCCCGCTCCCCCTTGGTTTTGCTTTTTTACAAAATCCAGAGTCCCAGGTTCAATTCCCACAAGTGTACACTTCCCTGATTCTCAGGATCACTCCCACTGTTGCCTACTTCAATAACTTTGTCGGATATTGCCAGGTTTAGTTAGGCTTTGTAAAAAAGTAATTGCTTTTATGTGAAACTCGCTGAAACCCGCCGAAAATCATAGTCTCAGGTTCACTCCCCACTGGTGTACACTTCCCCTAGTCTCAGGTTCACTCCCCATTATTTGCCTACTTTCCATAACTTTGCCTGATTTTGTTGGGATTTGGCGCATTTTGTAAACAAAAAGTAATTGCTTTTTTTTCTCCAAAACCCGCAGAAACCCAGTCTCAGGTTCACTCCCCACTGGTGTAAACTTCTCCGAATCTCAGGTTCACTCCCCAGCACTGTTGCCTACTACCCATAACTTTCTCGGATATTGCCAGGTTTTCGTCGTGTTTCGTAAAAAAGCAATTGCTTTTATATGAAACTCGCTGAAATCCACCGAAAACCAGAGTCTCAGGTTCACTCCCCACTGGTGAACACTTCCATGAATCTCAGGTTCACTCCCCATTGTTGCCTACTTTCAATAACTGTCGGATATAGCCGGGTTTCGTAAAAAAGTAATTGCTTTTATGTGAAACTCGCTGAAACCCGCCAAAAACCATAGTCTCAGGTTCACTCCCCACTGGTGTACACTTCCCTTAGTCTCAGGTTCATTCCCCATTATTTGCCTACTTTCCATAACTTTGCCCGATTTTGTTGGGAGATGGCGCATTTCGTAAACAAAAAGTAATTGCTTTTTTTTTCAAAAAACGCCGAAACCCAGTCTCAGGTTCACTCCCCACTGGTGTACACTTCCCCGAATCTCAGGTTTACTCCCCACTGTTGCCTACTACCCATAACTTTCTCGGATATTGCCAGGTTTTGTCGGGTTTCGTAAAAAAGTAATTGCTTCTTTATGAAACTAGCTGAATCCCGCCGAAAACCATAGTCTCAGGTTCACTCCCCACTAGTGTACACTTCACTGAGTCTCAGGTTCACTCTCCACGCTTTGCCTACTTTCCACAATTTTGCCGCATATTGTCGGGTTTCGTAAAAAAAAGTAATCTCCCCCATTTTGTTATTGCTTTTTTACAAAACCCAGAGTCCCAGGTTCACTCCCCACTGGTGTACACTTCCCTGAATCTCAGGTTCATCCCCTCCTTCCCCCCCCCCCTTACACACACACGCACACACACACACGCTGCTGCCTACCTCCCATAACTTTGTCGGATATTGCCAGGTGTCGTCGGGTTTCGTAAAAAAGTAATTGCTTTTTATTACGAAACCCGCCGAAACCCAGTCCCAGGTTCACTCCCCACTGGTGTACACTTCTCTGAGTCCCATATTCACTCCCACAGCTGCACTCTTCCCATAACTTTGTCAGGTTTCGGGAAAAAAAACACCGTATTATAGTGCAAAACCACTATTCAGTGTCAGATACTGAATAGTGCAAAACCGCTATTCAGTATCTGATACTGAATAGTGCAAAACCACTATTCAGTATCAGATACTGAATAGTGCTAGCCATTAAGAAATGCAGCGCTTAGAGCCTGCGGAAGGTCTCCCAAAGAATGTAAGGGAAGATAAGGGAAAATGGAGAGCAATTTATCCCCTAATAATATTCAACTTTAACCCACTACACATTACATATCTTGACCAAAACAAATAAAAAATAGTAGTAATAATAATAATAGTAATAATATAATATGTGAGGGAAGAGAGTCAAATAACTAAGAGGAAAACAATAGTGAAAGGGAAGGTTGTAACTGAGAAAAGGAAAGCCACTCAACTATGTAACATTACCGCAATTTAATCTAACTTTTACTTAACACCAATTACAATGATAACGTTAACCGAAAGTAATAAGAAAGTGTACACAAAAATTACGAAAGTCACATAAAGAAAACAAAAATAACAAAATTAAACGCCTACCTTACTTCTTTATGTCCGCCACTGTACCGGAAGTCCTCAGTTGTACAAAGTAAAAAAATAAAAATTTAGTACTTTCAAACATTTCGAATTTTTTAAGTTATTAAAAAAATTTGTTTCACCAAAATACGTGAAAATTAAATTTTTCGAAAGTCCAAAAGTTTTAGTGAACACTGTACAACTCGAAAAATGCTCAAAATCTTCTATTTCACTCAAATATTCGTATATTTGTTTAAAATTGTCAAACTTCACACGAAAATGGTCAAATTCCATCCAAAGTGTTTTTATTTTCTAACATTGTACAACTCGAAAAAAATCACCAATTTCATGAAAAATTCGAAGATTTCATCAAACAATCGAAATCTTCAAAATATTTAAAAAATATTTAAAAGTCACCAAAAATCGTGAAAAAGAAAATTTCTAAAATCCCAAATTTTACTTTTTCAACAATTTAAAACTCGTAAAATGCTCAAAATCGACAATTTATTGCACAAATTCGAGGAATAATCAAAATCGAAAATTTGAAAAAAGAGTCAAATGTCACCCTGAAAAAAGCGTTAGATTTCACCCCTAAAAACCCTCGAATAATGCTCCGATTCCAGTATTTCAAAAGAAAATTTGACGATTCAACAAAATCATGAGAATATTTCAATGAAATAGAAGATTTTGAGCATTTTTCGAGTTGTACAGTGTTCACTAAAACTTTTGGACTTTCAAAAAATTTAATTATCACGTTTTTTGATGAGACAAATTTTTTGTTAAAAATCCAAAAATTCGAAATTTTTGAAAGTCCCAAACTTTAATTTTTTGACATTGTACAAGTCGAATAATGCTCCAATTCCAGTATTTCATGATAAAAATTGAAATTTATTTTTTTAATCTTCAAATTTCACCCAAGCAAAACGTTAAAAAATGGGGTGGAATTAGAGCATTATTCGAGTTCTACAAGGTTAAAAAGTAAAAATTTGGGACTATCGAAAATTTTGAATTATCGAATTCGAGTTTGTTTTTTTTAAATTTATTTCACCAAAAAACGTGAAAATTAAATTTCAAGTATTTAAGTTTCAAGTATTTCATAAAACTATCGAAAACTCGGAAATTTGAAAAAATGGTCAGATTTCATCCAAAATAATGTAAAAAATCGAAAGTCCCAAATTTTGGGGGAACATTGAAAAACGCTCAAAGTCGACTGAGAAAATTTGAAGATTACCTCAAATTCTCGAAAACTCGGAAATTTGAAAAATTCGTCAATGTTCACCCCAAAAAACTGGAAAAATTCTAAATTTTGGAATGTCCCAAATTTCAATTTTTCTATCATTGTACAACTCGAATAATGCTCCAATTCAAGTATTTCATCAATGAAAAATTTCAAAAATCGTTAAATTTCACCAAAAATTGTGAAAAAATGGAAAATTTTAGAATCCCAAATTTTACTTCTTGAACATAGTAAAACTCGTAAAGTGCTAAAAATCGACAACATTCAAACCGTCGAAAACTCGGAAATTCACCAAAAACGTGAAAATTAAATTTTTCGAAAGTCCAAAAGTTATAGTTTTTTGAACAACTCGAAAAATGCTCAAAATCTTCTATTTCACTCAAATATTCGTATAGTTTTTTTAAATCGTCAAATTTCACAAGAAAAATGTTACAAAAATGTCAAATTCCATCCAAAAATTTGAAAAATTCAAAATTTTCGAAACGTGAAAAGATCGATAATTTTAAAAATACCAAATATTTCTTTTTGGTCATTGTAAAACTCGAAAAATGAATATAATCAACTATTTTATGCAAATATTTGAAGATTTGAAGAATAGTCGAAATTTTAATTATTTTTTAAACATTATTTTTGGTAGTATTTGACGATTTTTTCAGATTTCCGAGTTCTCGATAGTTTAATGAAATCCTTGAATTATCGCATGATATTTCATGGAAAAATTCGAAGATTTAATAAAACTATCGTAAATTTGGAAACTTGGTCGATTTGGAACAATTTTCGAGTCTTACAATGTTCACGTTTTTCACGTTTTTATGTTGAAATTTCCGAGCTTTTGACAGTTTGATGATTTTTCGAATGTTGTCAATTTTGAGCATTTTACGAGTTTTACAATGTTCAAAATGTAAAATTTGGGTTTTTAGAAATTTTCTTTTTCACGATTTTTTACCAAAAACTATGTTTAAAATATTTTGAAGTTTACGACTGTTTGATGAAATCGAATTTTTCATTAAATTGGAGATTTTGAGCAGTTTTCAAGTTGTACAATGTTACAAAATAAAAAAAAACTGGACTGTAAGATTTTGAATTTTTCCGGTCTTTTGGGTGGAATTTAACGAGTTTTTTGGTGAAATTTGCCAATTAAAATTTTTAATTTTTTTTTTCATGAAATACTCGATTTTGAGCATATTTCCTGTTGTACGAATGTTCAAAATAATAAAATTTGGGACTTTCGAAAATGTCGATTTTATCACGCTTTTTTGGGTGAAATTTGACGATTGTTTCACATTTAGTGGGTGACATTTGACGATTTAAAAAAAGTCCAAGTTTTCGACAGTTTGATGAGATCGAATTTTTGCACTAAATTGTCGAATTTTACAAATGTTAAAAAAAAATAAAACTTTCGGAAATTTGGATTTTTTCCGCTTTTAGATTAAATTTGACCATTTTAATCATTTTTTGGGTGAAATTTGACGATTTAACAAAATTATAAGAGTATTTGAATGAAATAGAAGATTTTGAGCATTTTTCGAGTTATACAGTGTTCAAAAAATAAAATTTTGGACTTTCAATTTCTTTCATGAAATTGGAGCATTATTCGAGTTGTACAATGTAAAAAAATATAAATTTCGGACTTTTGAAAATTTCGATTTTTTTGGAGCATTTTTTGAGTTGTAGATATGTTTAAAAAATAAAATTTGGGACTTTCGGAAATTTCGATTTTTCACCCTTTTAGGGATGAAATTTGAAGATTGTTTCACATTTAGTGGGTAACATTTAACGATTTTCTTAACTTTCCAAGTTTGCGAGAATTTTATGAAATCGGATTTTTGTATGAAATTTGTGATTTTGAGCATTTTTTGAGAAAAAAACAACTTTGGACTTTCGAAAATTTTGAATTTTCCAAGTTTTTTTGGATGAAATTTGTCGATTTTGTAACGCAACTTTCATCTTAATAAAACATTTTTTACCCAATTAATCAGAAATGATTTTTGTAAAGAAATTATGTCAATCATGTTGAGGCCTCCATTACTTCTATCGTTACACATCGTGTTTCTTTTTATTTTCTCAAAAGCTCTCCTATTTGATGTTTTCTTTTGCCACAAAAATTTAAAGAACAATCTATTTATTTCCTCTAATACAGTCAACGGGATTGAAATACTTTGCATGATATAGATTAACATAGAAATACCAAAGGTCTTTAACGAGGATAAGTTTATTTCTTTTTCATATTCTATTAAATCATCAATTTCCCTCAAAATTTCTGCAATGTTTCTTCCACGAATAAATCCTTTATTGGTCCTTACTAATTATATTACTTATAAGTCTGTTTGTCAAGGTTTTTGTCCGTATTTTATAATCAGCATTTTGTTATGTTATAGGCCTCAAATTCTCAAAATCTTCCCTATCGATGAGTTGATTTTTCGTTATTAACGCTATTAACCCCTTCCTTTGACTGTAACTAAGCATATTTTAAAAAATACTAAACAAAACAGTTGAACATCGCCGTTTTGATCTCATCCCAAAAAACTTTGTAAAATTCTACTGGAATTCCATCTGGCCCTGAGGAGGATCCATTTTTCATTTTTTCCATAGCGCTCCTAATTTCATCTAACGTAATTCTTATTCCTCTCCTCCCCATCGATTAATTCTATCATGTGGTTTTTTTTTTGTCCTTATCTCCCACCTCCCGATTCTCTCCACTTTTTGTCTCCTTTCTTCTCTCCTCCCTTTTCTCTCCCTTTCTCTCCTCTACTTCTTCCTCATCCTCCACCTCCTTCTCTCCCTCCTCTTCCGTCTCCCTTTTCTCCCCTCCATTTCTTCTTCCGACTCCTCTTTCTCCTCCCTCTCATAGTTTTCAACTCTATCCTCCTCTGTTTCCACTTCATTTTCCTCCATGCATTGGACAATCGACTTCCCTATGTCCCCCTGTTTTGCATCTTCTGCAGACGACTTGTTTTCTACATGCTGTGGCACTATGCTCCATGCAATCCCTGCATCGATTGTCATGCATATCCTTGTAATACAGGAACCCTTTAAAGATCCCGACGTCTATTATTCTTGGTGTTGGGGCAGTAGGCGGTACAAATCCTGTTACCCAGGTCATCACATTGCCTTGCGGGTCCCTTACCCGCTCCATGACCATTCTACTCGACCTTTTTTTCGATCTCTTCATTGGAGAATGAGATTGGGACCAATAAACAGTTTGGTGACCGCGATCTCCTTCCCCTCTTCGTTCACGAGAATAAATGGGTTCCTCCCATTCAAATCCAGTTTTCTCCCTCGAAGGACGACGCCTCTGAGCAGTATCCTTACTCTGACCTCGTTACAGTGGCGGTTCTAGCCTATTTATAGTGGTGGGGCAAAGATGATTCGGTCATATATATATATATATATATATATATATATATATATATATATATATATATATATATATATATATATATATATATATATATATTTTAATCTTATTTTTTTTTATATATTATTTTTTTTTCACCTTAAATAAAATAAAGCATTTCAACCACAAATAATCACACTCACAATGAAATGACAATACCAGTAGATTTTAATTATTCCAAACGTAATCAAAAATGAATCACGAAAGAGAATGCAACAAAAAAAAAAAAATAAAGCGACGAGACATAATGCGACAATTCCTTGACAATACAAATCCATTTCGTTCACTCGAAAAATTAAAGAGATGCTTTAATCCCCCAACGGCGAGATAAATATTTCTGTTACATCACTGGTTTTCAGTAGTACGTAGTAACTTTAAAGTTTTCATCGAGAAGCAACAACAGCGATATGACTCGAGTTTCATTCAGAGCTCAAATTGCATCATTTCTACTGCTCTCTTGGTGGTTAGAATGATTGTGCCGGTGGTGGTAGTGGTTGGAATAGTGGTAGCGGTGGTGGTGGTGGTGGTGGAGGAGGAGGAGGAGGAGGCGGAAGAGGAGACGGTGTGGGATGATGTAATTATGGTAGTGGTTTTGGTGGTGCTGTTGATTAGAATGATAGTTGTGGAGACGATGACGGAAATTATATGATGATGTTGATATTGTTTTTATTGCTATTGTAGTACTTGTTGTTAATGTTGTTGTTGTTGTTGTTCTTAATGATGATGATGATTATGATGACAACGACGATGTCGTCGACATTTTTTTTGAAAATGGCGGCGCTGAATAGCGACGCACAGTTACACCTTGTGATGAATTCTTTTGGTATTTATTTGTTTCATGACAACATTTCACTCATTTACGTATTAAACAGTGTATGATTGTTCGTATTGATAAATGGTATGTACTTTAAACGTTAACGTTTAGAATTCTGCTTCAAATCCTCGGAAAAATCGTTCGAATCAATGTATATGACCAAAGGAAATCGAAATGGCGGCGGCTATGTTTACTTCCGACACAAAATTGCACCGCTATTTTCATCTTTTTACGCGATTTGTTGATTGAAGACCTATTCTTCGCTTAATATTATATTAAGCGTGGTATGATGATTTAGAATTACAAAAATAATATTGCTTATACTTCAGATTGTACACTTCTGCTCAAAATTTTCTTCTATCAATGTCAACTCAAGGAAAACAAAATGGCGACAGTTATATTTATTCCCGAGACGACCTTCTTCGACTTAAGCCATCCTTACTTTCAATACAACCGAGAGCCGTTATTTCCCACAATGAAATAATAAAGAAAATGAATGGGAAAAGGAAAAGGGGCAAAAGAGGAGGCGTGAAAAACCGACTTCATAGACGAGGATCTAAACCACCACTCCCTTCAATAATACTTTCCAATGTTAGATCTCTTCGTAATAAGATAGACACCCTCACTGCTCTCTCCAAGTTTGATTATGATTATAAAAATGCATGCATTATTTGTCTTACGGAAACATGGCTTTCGTCTATGGACACCGATAGTAGTATTGATTTGGCAAATTTTACTTTGTACAGAAAGGATAGAGACACGTCATTAGGGAAAAACAAAGGGGGAGGTCTATGCATATACGTGAATGATAGATGGTGTAAAATTGTAAATATAAAAGATCAAATTGACACGCCTGATATTGAACTACTTTCTTTGTCTCTACGTCCACACTACTTGCCTCGAGAGTTTCGTGTTGTCACCATTGTTAATATTTATATTCCACCTAGCGCAAAAATTGAGAAAGCATACCAATTAATAAATGAGCATGTATCGTCATTACTACTACGTCACCCGGACAGTCCACTTATTATTGTTGGTGATTTTAATCATTGTCAGCTGCCCATAGCTGGACTAGAACAGTTCGTCACCTGCAAAACACGAGGAAACAACACGCTTGATCTGTGCTATAGCAATATAAAGAACGCCTACAAAGCGCTACAAAAACAACCGATAGCCACATCTGATCATAATACCATTCACCTAGTACCGACGTACATCTCTAAATTAAAGAGTGAGAAACCAACTGTAGTATATCGCCATATCTGGACTCAAGAGGCAATCCAACGACTGAACGGCTGTTTTGACTGTACTCAGTGGGAGACATTAATGGTAGAAGGTGACAGTATTGATGAATGGACCGAAACTTTGACATGTTATATTACATTTTGTGTGGATTTATGCGTGGAAAAAAAAGAAATTAAGATATTTCCTAACAATAAGCCATGGGTTACAAAGCGACTTAAATATTTACTCAATGAAAAGAAAATTGCCTATATGAGTGGTGACATTAAACTAGAATTTGAAAAGGGAAAGGAGATCAGAAATACAATAAAAGAAGAGAAGGTTGAATACAAAAATAAAATGGACCGACAACTGAGATCGGGCTGCGCAAGGAAAGCATGGGAGATGATAAAACAAATGGGAGGAGTAGACCAAAAGAAACGAACATTCCCACAAGGAAAAACGAAAACTGATGTCAACAAATTAAATGATTTTTACTGTCGTTTTGACAGGCTCCCACCTGTTCACAACGGTTTGTCAAATGACAATGAGCCACCTCCAGATATTGAAGAAGAAACCGTAAGCTCCCTCTTCCGGAGATGTAAAGAACATAAAGCACCAGGACCAGACAACATTACCGGAACTATTTTGAAAAACTGTCACCAACAACTGGCTATACCTTATACAAAACTTTTTCAAAGGTCAATCGATGAACAATCAGTGCCAGTACTTTGGAAAACATCGATTGTCGTTCCAGTTCCAAAAAAGCGTTGTCCGACCGTATTGAATGACTTCCGTCCAGTGGCGCTTACATCGCTTGTAATGAAATGTTTAGAAAAAATTTTAAAATCTGAGCTCCTACAAAAATGTTATGACCTGAAATTGCTAGATCCGTACCAATTTGCATACCAGCAACATCTCAGTGTTGAAGACGCACTATTAACCGCCACAAATTTGATCTCGAAACACCTTGACCAAACGCCCTCGAATTACGCCAGAATCCTGTTTGTCGACTTTTCGTCAGCTTTTAATGCCATGAACACAGATATTTTGCTTCAAAAGTTGTGCAGCATGGATATTCCAAACTACCTTATTAAATGGTATAAAGAGTTTCTGACCCATAGACCGCAATGTGTAAAATTGGGTGAACATATCTCCAACAAAAGAACGTTGTCGAACGGATGTCCCCAAGGCTGTGTGAGTTCCCCAATCCTGTACATCTTATACACCAACGACTGCAGACCATCCTTTGAAAATTGTTTGATAGTGAAATATGCAGATGATACTGCTATTCTTGGCTTATTAAAAGATAAAGTTACCGAAAAGAATTATTTCAAACAAATAAATATATTCACCGATTGGTGTAAACAAAATCAGCTTGAATTAAATGTTGAAAAAACGAAAGAACAGATGTTTGGTGGCGATCGGTAAAGATGATGTTGAGATAGTTGACTATTTTAAATATTTAGGAATAACCATTGATAGTTCCCTCAATTTCTCTCAACATATTAATATAATTTCTAAGAAAGTTGCCCAAAGATTATACATCCTAAGGAAATTGAGAACATTTCAAGTAAGGAAGAAAACTATGTTAAGAGTTTATGACTCATTGATTAAAAGTGTAATTGCGTTTGGCTGCACCATATGGTTTGGAGGATGCCGACTTAAAGATAAATCAAAAATTTCAAAATCTATCAAAGAGGCATCAAAAATAATAAACCATCCTCTTGATGGAGTAGAAAGAATTCATGGAAAAGCAATAGAAAGGAAAGCATTCTCAATTACCAACAATAAAAAACATATTTTATACCATGAATTTAGTCTTTTACCATCTGGGAGAAGGTTTTGTCAGATTAAATGTAGAACTAACAAGTATAAATCAACGTTCGTTCCATCAGCAATAAAAATTTTGAATATTTCATATGGTACAGAAAAACCAAGGATTGATTCGTTGACTGATTAACTGATTAATTTATTTAATGTAAGATTAACTGACCAATTGATAATGATGATAATTTTTGGTGTCGAATTGCCACAATCGTAACAAATTGAAAACGAAATGAATATGTTTATGTTGTGTATATAGCACGTGTGAAAGAAAGAAAGAGAGAGAGAGAGAGAGAGAGAGAGAGAGAGAAAAAAGTAGTGGAGTGAAATATATGTTCAATCTTAGTTATCGTTTAACATTATAACAAGTGTAACTAAATGACAAATTGCCATATTTATGGACAATAAAGATCTATTATTATTATTATTATTATTATTGTGGAGACGATGACGGAAATTATATGATGATGTTGATATTGTTTTTATTGCTATTGTAGTACTTGTTGTTAATGTTGTTGTTGTTGTTGTTCTTAATGATGATGATGATTATGATGACAACGACGATGTCGTCGACAATGATGATTACTATACGATATTACAAAGTTTATTCAATCTTAGGCTTTCGCCAATAAATCATACAATTTGATGACAACATAGGATGAAATTGGAAAAAAATGGTAAATGGAACCAAACAATAAACTGATACCATTAATAACCACAAAAAAATACAACAATCGTAAAACCACCAATACGTACAATAATAATAATAATAATAATAATAATAATAATAATATATAATAATAATAATAATAATAATAATAATAATAATAATAATAATAATAATAATAATAATAATAATAATAATAATAATAAAAAATAATAATAATAATAATGATAATAATAATAATAATAATAATAATAATAATAACAATAATAATAATATTACCATCATCATTACTACCACCACCATCATTATTACGTTTCCAATCAGTTTTTCTCGTTTTTTTAAAAATTTGTTACCTATAATAGACGAAAATTCCGGTGATTTTTTAAAGGGTAGCTAAAATATCTACGATTTTATTAACCCTGAAAACTACGACTTCTATTTTCCTATTTCAAGTAGGCAGGTCTGCTATGACATTGTCAAAAGAAGACAAACAAAAACAAAGTTTATTTAATCGTAGGCTTTCGCCAATAATTCATACAATACAATTAAGACAAAATAATGCTACCAATCTCTCCTCATGCATTCGTTAGACTATAACAATAACGACCGTGTTATCTTTACTCCTTACCCAACCAACCCCTAGCTTCCCGCCTCTTCATCGCGAACTATCTTATGTATGTATTAACTTCAGGACGGGCAAGTACGGAATCTGCCCATCCTTCCTTTAAACGTATTTATTTCCTCTATAACTTAGAATTCAACTCTCTCCTTTCTCAGAAGAGTATTTCTCGTATACTAATTCAATTGTCGAAAACCAAAATGGTGGTTGTATTTTATATATCTATTTAGTCGTGACTTTTGAATAAAAGTGTTTTGTTTTATTAGGGGCAATACAATAGAAAATACATTGTTTTGCAAAAATATTTAGTCTGGCAATAAAAATACAGCGCTAATTACTTTAAGAATTTGAAAAAAAGGAATAGACAAATTAATTTGTTAAAAAAAAAAACAAAAAAAAACAAAAAACAAACAAACAAAAACAAAAAAAAAATAAGAAAACAATATAAATAAATGAGTTTTGAGAAGCACTAAAGAAAACGAGAAAAAAAAAATAATTTAAACGGATTTAGATATATAAAAACAACACAAGTTAATACTAACTTGATATAATATTAGTAAATTAATAAATTTAATTCAATACTGGAACCTTCCCAATGTCATTACATCAATGGTACCAGCACAAGTAAGGCAATAAATAAGAAAAAGTTCGTTTGCCAAAATCTCTGTGGGATACTTGGAAATCAGATCGCTGACCAACTGGCAAAGGCAGGCAGTCGCATGCAGCAACCCTCCCCAATGTACTCAACAGGAGAAATTAACAAAATGGCCAAATTTATCCAGTCTCAGAGATGGAGAGAGAAGCACCCAGAATACAACATGAATGACCCAATCAAGGTGCTCGACAGAAAGGAACAGGCCATCATCTTCAGACTGAGAACTGGACACAACCAGTTAAAGGAACATATGTGGAGGATGTCCAGAGCAGGTGCCTCTGGACAATGTGACTGCGGACTTGAAAATGAAAATGGACATCATGTCCTAATGGAATGTCCAAAGTACAACCAGTTGAGAAGGAACTTCTGGCCTGACCCAACCCCATACTCAAAGAAGCTGTACGGCAGTGAGGACGACCTCAGGACCACTGTGGGCTTCATTCACCGGACCGGACTGACCATGTGACGTGACGGGAACGAAGAAGAAGAAAGAAGCCCGACCTAGTACTAGAGAGGCCAGACAGCAAACTCGGAGTTCAGCGGCAGGCGACGTGACGATGAGATGACGATGTGGGCGGAGTGGAGTGGTTGCGGGGGGGGGGGGTGATAAAAAGAACAGGAGCGTATCCTGGTTTATGCATTACGGGGTGCATGGTGATTCTCAATCTATCAAATATACACACAAATTTATTTCAGTACGAAGTATCAAGTTTAAGTACTAACTTTTAAAATTATCTAATTTAAATTAGATTATTTCGGACATGGTAATACAGCATATAACTTGAAAAAACAGGCTGGTATTTGCCCACCCTGCCCATTATTACCAGCCGTCCCTGCCTCGTTATTGGAGGGCTAAATCCTCCACAGCCAACCCTATTCTTTGGGCCCCTATGAGGGATCCATCCCCTCCCGACTTTTCCGCCGCAAATACTATCTCGTATGTAGTGAACCGACTGTCCTCCTCCACCTTTAAAAATGCAGGCAAGACTGCAGACATATTCATTAATTATATATAAATTAAATTACTCAATATCCACTAATGTGAGACTTTTTTTGCAAAATGATTGTGTATATAGGTGTGTGCGTTTGTGTGTGTGTGTGTATGTGCTTGTGTGTGTGTGTCCGTGCGTGTGTATGTGTGTGTGTGCTGAAAAAAATAAAAAAATAGTAAAAAAAAAAACAAAGAAAAAAACCCCCAGAGAGATAGAGAGAGGGGGAGGGGGGATATATATATATAGAGAGAGATCAAGAGAGAGATAGAGAGAGAGAAAGAGAAGGAAAAAGGGAGATAGAAAGTGTGTATGTGTGTGTGTGTGTGCGTGTTCGTGTGTGATTGTTTCGGCCTGTACACGTGAATATAACTTTATTATTACCTTATTTATTTAAAAAAAATAAAACTCACTAAAAAAAAAGAAAAAAAAAGGAGAGAGATAGAGAGGAGGGGGACGGGGGGAGAGAAGAGGGAGGTTTTCCGAAACTTCCCAGCGTTAAGAGAAACGACTCAAATATTAAGAAATGCAGCGCTTGGAGCCGCGGAAGGTATCCCAAAGAATGTAAGAGAAGATAAGGGAAATGGAGAGCAATTTATCCCCAAACAATATTCTACTTTAACCCACTACACATTACATATCCTGACCAAAACAAATCAAAAATATTAGTAATAATAATAATAATAATAATAATAATAATAATAATATAATATTTAATCTAACTTTTACTTAACACAAATTATAATGATAACGTTAACCGAAAGTAATAATAAAGGGTACACAAAAATTACGAAAGTCACATAAAGAAAACAAAAATAACAAAATTAAACGCCTACCTTACATCTTTATGTCCGCCACTCAGCGGGAAGCTACCAGAGGTCTTCAATTGTACAAAGTTAAAAATAGAAATTTAGTACTTTCGAAAATTTCGAATTTTCACGTTTTTAAAAACAATTTGTTTCACCAAAATACGTGAAAATTAAATTTTTCGAAAATCCAAAAGATTTAGTTTTTAGAACACTGATAAATGCTCAAAATCTTCTATTTCACTCAAATATTTGTATCTTTTTTTAAATCGTCAAATTTCACACGAAAAATGTTACAAAAGGTCAAATTCCATCCAAAGTGTTTTTATTTTTTAACATTGTACAACTAGAAAAAAAAATCACCAATTTCATGTCAGCCACTTAGCGTGACGCTACCGGAAGTCCTCAGTTGTACAAATTTAAAAAATGTCACCCAATAAACGTGAAAAAGGGTTAAATTTCATCCAAAAAAAAGTGAAAAATTCGAAATTTTCGAAAGTGCCAAATTTTTATTTTTTGACATTGTACAACTCGAATAATGCTCCAATTCCAGTATTTCATGAAAAAAAAATATTAAATTTCATTTTAAATTTTCAAATTTCACCCAAGCAAAACGTTAAATAATCGGGTGGAATTCGAGTTAAAAAAGAAAAATTTGGGACTTTAGATAATTTCGAATTTTTCAGCGTTTTTTATGTAAAATTTGTTTCACCAAAAAACGTGAAAATTAAATTTTTCGAAAGTCCAAAAGTTTAAGTTTTTTTAACACTACAACTCGAAAAATGGTCAAAATCTTCTATGTCATTCAAATATTCGTATATTTTTTTAAATCGTCAAATTTCACACGAAAAATGTTACAAAATGTCAAATTCTATCCAAAAACTTGAAAAATTCAAAATTTTCGAATTTTTACCTGAAAAGATCGATAATTTAATACCAAATATTTCTCTTTGGTCATTGTAAAACTCGAAAAATGAATATAATCTTGGGACTTGGGACTTATTGATATTGATATCTACTGACTGATAAACTAAAATCATGCCGAATAAAGCGTGGCAGCGACAAGCGCATCGATTAAAATATGCATCTAATCATAATCAAGCTAATCAAGAAAATGCTTCAGGCCGATTTGTACGCCAAGCTGAAGAACCATGCGGTATTGACGTAGAAGTAGTTTACGTTCCTAGTCAAGAGGAAGAAACTCATGTCTTATCTCCCTTCAAACTGAAACCAGAACTAGATCTACTACTACTACTACTACTACTACTACTACTACTACTACTACTACTACTACTACTACTACTACTACTACTACTACTACTACTACTACTACTACTACTATTACTACTTCCGCTACTTCTACTACTATTACTAATAATAAAGATGCTGGAGATCAAGGGAAGGATATTAGAATGGTGCTGTGAGCAGATTCATCAAAAGATCCCCGTAGATATAATTTACCGACTGCTTCAGAAGTTGCTGTTTTACTCCCAAATAACCCTATCAACTGTAGTAACCGGAGGATATTGTATTATACCGCAAATCAGATGACCATCCAAATCAATAGTCCATGCGTATCAGTGAAACACATCCTCACTTTGATCCGTTGCATTTTGTGCTCTTTATTCCAAAAGAGAAGCAGGTTGGGTGCCCAACATTAAATTCAACAGAAAGCGAGTCGGTCAGGTCATCCTTCATTATTTTATGCTTATCGACTTATGGGGAGTTTTAATGCAATCTTGCACGGAGGTCGTCTCCTGCAACAAAATTGTATAGCTAAGTATGCTAAAGTTGAAGAGCAACGCCTGCAATACATTCGATTTAATCAACAGTCATTACGAGCAGAATTGTATCAAGGACTGGTGGATGCAGTGTATAGAGGTGACGCACATGGAGCTACAGTAGGGACCAAAATTGTTTTGCCATCTTCATTCACAGGGGTTTACAGAATCTAGTTTCAAAACACATGATGCATTGTCCCTGTGGCCTGGCCAATCCCAACAGTCCTTGCATGAAAGATGGCAAGTGTTCCAAGAGATTTCCTAAATCATTCAGTGATACGACACATACAAATGACTCCACTGTATCCGTTACGATGGAAAATTAGTCTTCAAAAGAGGAATTGCCCTAGACAATAGACCCGTATCTACTCAGCAGATATATGGCACATATCAATGATGAGGTGTGCAACAGCATAATAGCGGTCAAATATACGTATAAGTATAGAGTCATGGTAGAATTCAAAGGGGAGCAAGATGATGAAATTAGGAGATATGTTGATGCACGTTATGTTTCAGCAAGTGAATCTTGCTGGAGATTATTCCAATTTGACATGCATCATCGATACTCGATAGTTTCAACGTTTAGCTTTGCACTGGGAAGACCAGCAGTCTGTAACTTACAGAGAAGGGCATGCGGAAAAAGTTGTAAGGAGAATGAAAGACACCACATGGTTTAAGGATAATGCAATAAACCCTAAGGCTAATACTCTACTATATTCCGGAACATTACACATGGGATAGTAGAACGTACATTTGGAAGAAGAGACAGAGAAACCGCCTGGCAATCGGTAGAATGTACAGCGCCCATCTAGCAGAAGGGGAGCGCTTCTTTCTTAGATTATTGCTGGGGAGCAAAATCATTTGAAGACACCATTCTTTTCGACAGGCCGCGGCTGCTATGGTTTTATTGGAGGACGATGACGAATGGATAAACTGCATGGCAGAATCAGCATTTGTTGCCTCAGCAAGTCAACTCCGACAGCTTTTTGTCACGATTTTGATCTTTTGCAACCCCACAGATCCTTTTTCCTTATGGAATACTTTTCAAGACCAACTGGCTGAAGATTATTCTCATGTTGAAAGTATGACTGCTGAAGCTTGCGTTAGTAAGACACTTGAAGACGTTAACAGGCTTCTTATGATTCACAAATAGATCATTAAAAGATTATCAACTGCCAGAGCCTACAGAATCATACGCAACTGCCTGTCAAGTATGGGATCCAAATGAGCCACAAATTGCACACAGTTGAAAAATGCAGATGAATCATGACCAACATTTAGCATTTACTGCCATTTTGGAAGCAATTGACGTACCTGAACAAGATCGGGTGAATAATGTCTTCTTCATCGATGGCACTGGTGGAACTGGCAAAACCTATGTATATAACACGCTGCTTGCAGAAATCAGAGGTCGAGGACTTTCAGCTACACCTGTTGCATCATCTGGAATTGCGGCAGAATTATTTCACGGTGGTAGAAGAGCACACTCAACGTTCAAAATTCCAATTCCTTAATGGATACAGCACCTGTAGCATCAGTCGCCAATCAGACATAGTTCCAGTTGTACTGAAGAGGTTCTCTCATATTTTTGGAAGAATCACCTATGATGGACAGGCGTGTGTTTGAATGTGTGAGCAGGACATTTTGTGACATAACAGGCAGTCAAAAACTTTTGCAACAATTTCATGCAAAAATTCGAAGATTTCCTCAAATGGTAGGAAACTTGGAAATTTGAAAAAATGGTCAAATTTCACGCAAAAAAACGTGAAAAATTGTCAAAGTTCACAAAAACGTGAAAGAAATCGTCAAATTTCACACAAAGAACGTGAAGAAATCGATATTTTCGAGAATCCCAAACTTTGCTTTTGGAACATTGCAAAACTTCACGTCAGTCATGCTGCTTAGAAATATAAATCCTAAATCAGGCCTCCTAAATGGCACCCGTTTGTTAATAACTAAATTAGATTCAAAAGTATTAGAAGCCAAGATAATTACCGGTAGTATCGTGTTTATCCCTAGAATAAATCTGACGACAACAACTGTTTCAGGCTTACCATTAATTCTAAATAGAAGACAGTTTCCGGTAAAATTGTCATATGCAATGACAATTAACAAGTCTCAGGGGCAGACAATAAGCAAGTAGAAGATTTCTTTACCACAACCTGTATTCACACACGTTCAACTGTATGTTGCTTTGTCACGGCTATAGTGGCTTACACTTCATGTTGGGCCATACAGAAAAATCAACCGAAGATATACCAAATTACACAGACAACGTTGTTTACCAATATACCCACATTAAATGATGACTACAATATCGAATGAAAATAGTTATTTCCCTGCGAAATTGCGGGCTTTTCACTAGTGTTTCAAATTTCATTAGATTATGATCAGTAATTTTCGCTATTATCACAAAACATCAACCCAATTTGTACTTCAATGAGTGAAAATAGGAGATAGCTTTTTTAAAAACTTGAAAAATTCGAAAATTTCTAAAATCCCAAATTTTGCTTTTGGAACAAAGTAATACTCGAAAAATGCTCAAAATCAACAATTTCACGCTAAAAACGTTAAAAATCGTCAAAGTTCACCCAAGAACGTGAAAGAAATCGTCAAATTTCACACAAAGAACGTGAAAAAATCGATATTTTCGAAAATCCCAAACTTTGCGTTTGGAACATTGCAAAACTCGAAAAATGCTCAAAATCAACTATTTCGTGCAAAAATTTGAAGATTTCAACAAATTGTCGAAAACTTGGAAATTTGAAAATGTCAAATTTACGAAAAAAAATTGAAAAAAATCAAATTCTCCATACTCGGAAATTTGACAAAGAAAATCCCAAATTTTCCTTTTTGAACATTATAAAACTCGAAAAATGTTCAAAATCGGCTATTTCATGCAAAAATTCGAAGATTTCAGGAAACTGTCGAAAACTCGGAAAGAAAAAATATCAAATTTCACCAAAATACGTGAAAAAAATCAAAAGTTTCGAAAATCCCAAATTTAACTTTTTGAACATTGTAAACTCGAAAAATGCTCTAAATAGACTATTTAATGCATAAATTCGAAGATCTCCTAAAATAGTCCAAAACTCTGAAATTTGAAAAAAAAATCGTCAAATTTAGGCCAAAAAAACGAAAAAATCGTCGAATTTCACCCAAAAAACGTGAAAAATTGTCAAATTTCACCCCCCAAAAAGTGAAATAATCGAAATTTTTGAATGTCCTTAATTTTTTTTTTAACATTGACAACTCGAAAAAAGCTCAAAATTGCCAATTTCATGCAAACATTCGAAAATTTCATAAAATTCTCGAAAACTTGGAAAGTTGAAAAAATCGTCAAATGTCACCCACTCAATGTGAAACAATCGTCAAATTTCACCCAAAAAAACGTGAAAAAATCGAAATTTTCGAATGTCCTAAATTTTACTTTACTGTCGAAAACTCGTAAATTTGAAAAAATCGTCAAATGTCACCCACTAAACGTGTAAAAAACAAATTTCACCCAAAAAACGTGAAAAATTCGAAAATTTCGAGTCTCAAATTTTAATTTTTAAACATTGTACAACTCGAATAATGCTCCAATTCCAGTATTCATGAAAAAAATTGAAAAATTTAATTTAAATCTTCAAATTTCACGTTAAAAAATCGTGTTATTTCACACAAAAAACTCAAACATTTTCGAAAGTCCGAAGTTTTATATTTTGAACATTGTACGCGAAAAATGCTCAAAATCGAAATTTGAATTTCATTCAAATATTCGCATTATTTTTTTTTGTTCGTCAAATTTCACACGAAAAATGTTTACAATTTTCGAAAGTCCAAATTTTATTTTTTGAACACTGTGCAGCTCGAAAAATGCTCAAAATCTTCTTTTTCATTCAAATATTTGTATGATTTTTTTAAAACGTCAAATTTCACACGTGAAAAATTCCAAATTTCCGAAAGTCCCAAATTTTATTTTTTTAACATTTCGAAAAATGCTCAAAATTGAGTATTTCATGAAAAAATTTGGAATTTTTTTTTAATTGTAAAATTTCTCCAAAAAACCCGTTACGTTTCACCCAGAAAACTCGAATAATGCTCCAATTCCAGTATTTCATGAAAGAAAAATTGAAAAAAATGATGAAAATCTTTTATATTTTTTTATTTTTACATTGTACAACTCGAATAATGCTCTAATTCCAGTAAGATGAAATGAAAGAAATTGAAAGTCCAAAATTTTATTTTTTGAACACTGTACAACTCAAAAACTGTTAAAAATCTTCTATTTCATTAAAAATTCTTATAATTTTTTAAATCGTCAAATGTCACCCGAAAAATGTTTAACATGGTCAAATTTCATCAAAAAGCGTGAAAAATTCAAAATTTACGAAAGTCCCAAATTTTATTTTTTGAACATTGTAAAACTCGTAAAAAACTCGTTTTTCACCAAAAAACGTGAAAGTTAAAAAAAAAAAGTCCAAAAGTTTTAGTTTTTCGCTGTGATTGTCCCCAGACACCTGTCTGGGGATCATGAAAATTCGATATCCCCAGACACATATTTGAAACTCCGCTCTTTTAAACAACTATCCACATTCCAGAATATGGAATGTTTCCAAATGCGCATAGAAATAAGGAAAGTTAATAAAATATCTATAAAAACATAAAATTAACCCACATTAAATCAGTTGTTACTACATATACACAATATGCGTCGACTTCGAAGTGGGTGTCATGGCTGAATGGTTTAGTCGTCTGCCCTGGAAGTTTTACCAGAATCGACGTTGTGGGTTCAAATCCTGGTTCCGCCACTTTTTTTTCTGAAATTCCGTCTTCTTTTTACAGAACGTTGCAAGTGTCCCATCCATCCTCCTCCCATCTCTTTTTTAAAAACTTTCTCTCTCTCTCTCTCTCTCTCTCTCTCTCTCTCTCTCTCTCTCCTCTCTCTCTCTCTCTCTCTCTCTCTCTCTCTCTCTCTCTCTTGTATATCTCAAAACATGCTCACAATCGCCAATTTCATTTAAAAAATTCGAAGATTTCATCAAATTCTCGAAAACTTGTAAAATTTTAAAAATCGTCAAATGTCACCCACTAAATGTGAACCAATCTTCAAATTTCACCCCAAAAAAGCGTGAAAAAATCGAAATTTCCGAAAGTCCCAAATTTTAATTTTTTAACACTGTAGAACTCCAAAAAATGCTCAAAATCTTCTATTTCATTCAAATATTCGTATAATTTTTTAAACCGTCAAATTTCACCCGAAAAAAAATGTTTAAAATGGTCAAATTTTATCCAAAAGCGTGAAAAATTCCAAATTTCCAAAAACATAAAATTAACCAACAAAGAGGTGGGGGAGGATGGATAGGACATTTATCCCTTGCAACGTTCTGTAAAAAGAAGACGGAAATTAAAAAAAAGTGGTGGAACCAGGATCTGAACCCGCAACGTCGATTCTGGTAAAACTTCCAGGGCAGAAGACTAAAACATTCAGCCATGACACCCACTTCGAAGTCGACGCATATTGTGTATATGTAGTAACAACTGATTTAATTTTATGTTTTTATAGATATTTTATTAACTTTCCTTATTTCTATGTGTATTTGGAACCATTCCATATTCTGGAATGTAGATAATTGTTTAAAAGAGTGGAGATTCAAATATGTGTCTGGGGATAATGAATCTTCATTATCCCCAGACAGGTGTCTGGGTATAATGACAGCCTTAGTTTTTTGAACACTGTACAACTCGAAAAATGCTCAAAATCTTCTATTTCATTCAAACATTCGTATAATTTCTTAATCGTCAAATTTCACCCGAAAAATATTACAAATGGTCAAATTCCATCCAAAAACTTGAAAAATTCAAAATTTTCGAATTTTCACCAAAAAACGTGAAAAAATCGAATTTTTCGAAAATACCAAATATTACTTTTTGGACATTGTCAAACTCGAAAAATGAATATAATAACTATTTTATGCAAAAATTTGAAGATTTCGAAAATACCAAATATTACTTTTTGGTCATTGTAAAACTCGAAAAATGAATATAATAACTATTTATTAAATGGTATAAAGAGTTTCTGACCCATAGACCGCAATGTGTAAAATTGGGTGAACATATCTCCAACAAAAGAACGTTGTCGAACGGATGTCCCGAAGGCTGCGTGAGTTCCCCAATCCTGTACATCTTATACACCAACGACTGCAGACAATCCTTTGAAAATTGTTTTATAGTGAAATATGCAGATGATACTGCTATTCTTGGCTAAATAAAAGATAAAGTTACCGAAAAGAATTATTTCAAACAAATAAATATATTCACCGATTGGTGTAAACAAAATCAGCTTGAATTAAATGTTGAAAAAACGAAAGAACAGGTGTTTGGTGTAAAAAATAAAAACGACTTAAAGTGTGTGACGATCGGTAAAGATGATGTTGAGATAGTTGACTATTTTAAATATTTAGGAATAACCATTGATAGTTCCCTCAATTTCTCTCAACATATTAATATAATATCTAAGAAAGTTGTCCAAAGATTATACATCCTAAGGAAATTGAGAACATTTCAAGTAAGGAAGAAAGCTATGTTAAGAGTTTATGACTCATTGATTAAAGGTGTAATTGCGTTTGGCTGCACCATATGGTTTGGAGGATGCCGACTTAAAGATAAATCAAAAATTTCAAAATCTATCAAAGAGGCATCAAAAATAATAAACCATCCTCTTGATGGAGTAGAAAGAATTCATGGAAAAGCAATAGAAAGGAAAGCATTCTCAATTACCAACAATAAAAAACATATTTAAACCATGAATTTAGTCTTTTACCATCTGGGAGAAGGTTTTGTCAGATTAAATGTAGAACGAACAAGTATAAATCAACGTTCGTTCCATCAGCGATAAAAATTTTGAATATTTCATATGGTACAGAAAAACCAAGGATTGATTCGTTGACTGATTAACTGATTAATTTATTTAATGTAAGATTAACTGACCAATTGATAATGATGATAATTTTTGGTGTCGAATTGCCACAATCGTAACAAATTGAAAACGAAATAAATATGTTTATGCTGTGTATATCGCACGTGTGAAAGAAAGAGAGGAAGAGAGAGAGAGAGAGAGAGAGAGAGAGAGAGAGAGAGAGAGAGAGAAAATAAGTAGGAGTGAACGTGTTCAAAGCGCTTTACAAGGGATCCCTGGCCAACAGCAACATTTAACATGTAGAACGGGACGTGACGCCTGTTAGGCGATATTACATTTTTTCGGACAGAGACAGCGCTGTTAACGGCCAGGTACTCATTTTACACATGAATACGGTGAGAGAATGTGAGTAAAGAGCCTTCTCCAAAGACTCAACTATACTCCGAGCGAGGCCCTAACCTAGGACTTTCCGATTCGAAAGCGAGTGTCATACCACTAGACTACATAGCCGCGCAACTGTGCGGTAAGTATTTGGAATCCTTATGTTTATAAACTATATTAACGGTTTGCCTTATAATATTTATTCGAAATGCCAAATTCTATGATAACGATACAAAAATCTAGTACCTTGCAAAAGGATTTATGATCTAAATTAAAATGAGGGGAGTCGTGGCAGATGGTAATCAATATATATATATATATATATATATATATATATATATATATATATATATATATATATATATATATATACAAATTATAAAAGCAAAACACACACTTCCCGTAGATTGTCCTAATGGCATGAAACAGTACTGTAGAAGTTAAACAAAAATGATTATACTTGAAATGTTTATATATATCCCAATATATATATATATATATATATATATATATATATATATATATATATATATATATATTGTGGCGAACGATTCTCTTTCACTGCGTGATTTCTTTATCATTCGTCAGCTTCTCATTCAAAACCACTTCAAATTTAGTGGACAACATATATTTGTAATGGAGACAACACCGGATTCAAAACCCGTCTACCTCACATGAAGATAGGGCTACATTTCCACCACCATATGAAAAGAAGAACAACACTAACCAATACGAAAGAAGTAACACAACATAATACAAACAAAACTTATATTGCAAGAACTGTAATATGAAAGGACATTTGACAGAGGAATGCCGTCGCGACAACAAACGCATCGGCCATCAAATGGGAAAAACTGTCAGTGTAAATGTAGGTTGCACATTTGGAACCACCCACTTCATAAAACAAAAGCATCTTCGAATCACCCTCCAGTCATTGACGCAGTCAAAGTGCCTCCTACCCAATCATCAACCTGACCCAGCGACCCTTTTTCCATGGACAAGTCTATTTTGTTATGGCAGATGAAACGGGGTGAATGGAAAAGGTCGAGGAGGAGACGGTAGTGAAGGAGGAGATGGTGTTGGTGGTGGTGGTGGAGGAGGAGGAGGAGGAGTAGGAGGAGGAGGAGGAAGAGGAGGAGGATAAATGTATGTATGGGAAAGGTTTCAAGCAACTTTGATCAAATCTCATACTTTTTCAATTTGACTAGATGCAAAAAATATTTAGAAGTGAAATTAAGCTTTAAATTTTCCCGAGGATGTACAAAAACGGTTGATTTAATCATTTTTGATAAAAAATTGACCTAACTAAACTTGACAATATCGCAGTCCAAACCTTTAGGTCATTCACTGTAACATATTTGCTTGTATGGAATAATTGTGTAATCCTGATATTCATAGTTGACACTTCAAAAACATAAATAATTTATTTATTTATTTATTCATTCATCCATTTAATAAACCAAAAGGGATTTGTTTGTTTTTTATTATCTTCAGCGTCACCCGAGTGTAAACATCAGTTTTCTGATCACTCATGTAGATTTCTGATTAATTTAAGTCATCCATTCATGCTTTCATAATGGTCAGGTAGCAAAGGGGGTGGGGTTGGGGATGGGGTTGGGGGGGGTGATGTTTTGTGAGAGTGAATGATAACCTGCTAACCAGCTGTAGTCCGTAAAAATATTGAACGAAAATGATTATGAGAAGCTCGTTTTCTTTGAATTTTAGCTGGTTTGAAGCGTTTGTGACACTTTTAGCCCATATTAGCGTTGATGAATAAGAAGATTATGAGGGAAATATTCTTGATCTGAAGTGAAAATCACAAAACACACACACACACACACACACACACACACAAAATAACACAAACAAACTAAGACAAAGATAGTAATAATAGGGAATTGAATCCGTTATTATTATTGTGTGTGTGTATGTGTGTGTGTGTGTGTGTATGTGTGCGTGTGTGTGACATTACTTACCTAAAAGTCACATTAAGGCACAAACAAAGGATCCCCTTATAAGGGGTAAATTAAAATATTTACAAAGTATAATATATTTAATATATAATAATAATAATAATAATAATCATAAAAAGTAAATGATTTACAAAGGGGGAAATAAAACCATCCATTTGACTGTTTTCCTCTCAACGGGACCAGGACACAACCAAATAATTTCATTCCAAGACACATAGGCAAGGAAATATAAGATCTTAAGAGGTTATAAGACACACATGGGAGGTTAAAAGACCCCCCCCCCCCAGTATGACAACGTGTTTGCTGAAGAAAGGTGTTAAGCTCAATACGTTCCGATTTAAGCATTTCGTTCCTTATAATAGGTAATTATAAGGAACGTAATCCTTTAATCGGAACATTTTGAGCTTAAAACCTTTCTTCACAGACAACAAAAACAATAAAAACAGTTGTATTTTATGTAAAATCCAGACCTTCCTCCTCCTCCCCCTGCTCATCCTCCTCCTCCTCCCCCGCTCATCCTCCTCCTCCTCCTTCTCCTCATCCTCTTCCTTGTCGTCCTCCTCCTCCTCTTCCTCGTCCGCTTTCTCCTCGTCGTCGAGATGTGCATAACAAATGTGGAAAAAACCCCAACAAAAACCACGATCGTTACACATCGGTACAACCGAGTTATACACAAAGGGATGAAGTGAGTAGGAAAGTGCCAGAAGACAATAGAGAATAAAAATTTCGCGGCGATGATGTGGGTTTGAACCCGCGACCTTACTGGTACGATAACTCCGCCTGGCCGGGGAGAGCTTGACTCTGCCGTATGAGCTATCCACGATCGTGGCACTTTCCTACTCACTTCATCTCTTGTTGTTATCAACATAAGTGCCTGCTCCACTCTCTTTTCTGAATTGAAAATTATACACAAAGGAGAGTGGTCGAAGACGTCTTTTTGCGTGCAAAACTGAAGGTGTGGACCAATGAAAATGTTGCTGCTTGAAGCTCGAAGGAAAGAGTAACGATAAGGATTGAATTGTTGTAAGCTTCAGTTTATTCGACGAAGACAGATGCTTTGGACATTTCGGGTCCTTACAAAGGAGCATACTCTTTCCTGCCAAATCAATGTTTTTGTTTATTCACCCTAACAACACCACTATAATAATATTATCTCATTCGTCTGTAGTGTTTCATTCATCCTGTTTTGTTGATAAAGGAGAAACCCGAAACGTCCATTTTATCTGTTTTCCTGTATTAAATTGAAGCTTACATTTAATTTCACATTGTTATTTTTTCCTTGCTTTGTTGGGCACTGTCAGATGGAAGTCAATTGTTTAATTTTTTTAGTCACCCAGAAATCAAGTTGAAGGCACTGATGTAAAAAAAAATTGAAAAAGTGTGTATGAAACAGTTCTAGACAAAGCAAGAAATAAAAATAAAAGAAAAAATAAACTTTCCATAAAGTCAGTATTAATTCCTCGACTGGGGACCGACATTCAAACTTCCAAGTTACTGCTCAGACGCGCAACCATTACACCAAGAAATGAAGTGAGTAGGAAAGTGCCAGAAGACAATAGAGAATAAAATATGTGGCTGCGACGATGGGGGCTCGAACCCGCGACCTGAACTATACGACAACTCCGCCTGGCCGGGGAGATCGTGACTCTACCGTATGAGCTATCCACGTCCCCCAAAAAGGTCGCTTCTAACCCTAGTCTTATCAGAACCTTCTCTCCCCCGATTTCTTGAGGTCACGGGTTCAACACACACAAACGCCGCGAAGCTAGTTGGCCAGCCGGATTTGATCCTGGTTCAGACCCCGATCAGGCAAACCGGGGTGAAAACGCAATGTGTGTGGCCAAATACCTGGCCGATAAACCTAGGTACGGTCGATCGCTCGCAAAGCCCGCCTTGCTTAATATTTTTCGAGGCGATCGGCGATCGGGGGCGTGGCAGTATAAAAAATGGGACAATTTTTTTCGGATTTTCGATGTTTTGACGTCAGATTCGTGATCAGCGTCGAATTTACAATAGGTTTGATACCAAGAACTATGTTTTTACTCCAAAAATTGATGAAATTAGAAATAAATTTTAATTAATATTGAGGCTATGTGGCCGACAGAAAAGTGCCCCTCCCTGTTTTGTGATGGATCAAGTGGTATGACTCTCGCTTTCGGATCGGAAGGTTCAGGTTTCGAGACCCGCTCTGAGTGGCGCAGAGTTGAGTCCTTGGAAAAGACTCTTTACTCAAATTCTCTCACCTTACTCAGGTGTAAAATGAGAACATGGCCGTTCGTTGTCTTTGTTGGGGAAAAATGTCACATCGCCTGACAGGCGTCATGTCTCGTTTTATCATTACACCACAGAGGTTGCCCGATAGCAGGAACGATCATACACAGTTTTTTTCAGATCTTTTATATATATATATATAATAATATGCTTATGAAATCGGATATCTGAATCAATCCTATACATGTTTACACTTATTTTGTTAAAATATGATAATCAGAATCCGATAGCTGTGTGGGATGTGGAGAGGCAGTCTTGCGGAAGAATGTTTTTTTTTTATTGAATTTATTTTATTTATTTTAAAAATTTTTTTTTTTTTGGTTACACATGCTGCTTCCATTGTGGATGGTCATGTTACTTCGGGTAAACTGCGGCAATGATGCTTTGCGACTGTTAAAATGCTCACAACATCCGCCAGCCGAATATAGTGTACCAATAAACAAAACGGTGCGTATTCTTGAACGGTTATGGTCTGATTGATACAATTTAGTGAGAGGTAATCGTGAACACGGCTGTCTAAATCAAAAACAAAGAGTTGAATGACGTCAATTTCGTTCCATCTATAGCGATATTTTACTCACCTTGATATCGGATTAAAAAAAAAATAAACTAAAGTTAAGGAAAAACAACTGACTCGTCTCGGGTGTGAATGGGTACCTGGCTATGGGCAATGACGGATATTGCATGATTGTTAGTACACACCGGGCGCCTAACAGTCGACTAGTACTGTATGAAACGGAAATATCGTTCCATATGGTCTGTTGGAGGAATAAATAAAAAACTGTGAAAGGCATTGAGCATGGTTAATCTGTGGAAATGCGCCATATAAATGTTCATGTTTATTTCTTTTGTTTTGTTTGCCATCATTCTGAACATCTCGGAGTACGCTTCAACAGTCGTAACGTCACTTCCCTCCTAATGACGCATGGTAACTTAGTAACTGGCTCTAAACTATCGGATCAAAGGCGGACGCCCTTATGAAATATTTCTCCGACGAGCATAAATGCGTATCCAGAGTGAAAAAAACATTATAAATCTGATCATGTTTTGACTTTTATACATTCTGATCACATGACATGTGAAAAAGTTCTAGCCAGCATGAAGAATAAAAAATACCGATTTTCTTTGTTTAGAACCACAGGGCCATTGTTGCTGGGCGACGTGACATCAGACTATTGAATCCAATTGGGACAAAATATTGACTTGCATTTTGTGAATATCGATATTTAGACATGGCTTTGGAATAAAACAGTGAGTGATGTTAAACCAAAAGAACTCCATAAGTCTTATAGATAGAATGAAGTTGATATCACTCGGGTCTTTGTTATTGTTTTTGCCATCCGCATTTATGATTAATTCTTATTAAACTGTATCAACCAGACTATACACGTTTAAGGTTACACATAGTTTTGTGTGTTGGTCCGTTATAGACAGTATGCATTTCGCTAAACATAACATAACATAACATGTGGTATAGGGCAAAATAGGATAAGATCCTTTGAATGCCCTTAATATTAATTAGTAATGCCATAAATCTATTGATTAAATATTACAATAACGATACACGTGGTAAAGATAGTATTTCAACTAAAATGTACTCATGTGGTGTACAAACATATATCTTTAACCGTGACATGCAAAGCGCACACACAACCACACACACACACACACACAGACACACACACACACATACACACGAGTATAGAAGATAACCATAATAATATAATAATGCATAATATATACATACAAGATTGAAAGCCATGTCAACAGCAGAGCAAACAAGTATTATTCGTCATATATAAATCTCCCATCATATAATTCCCTGTCTACTAACACCTTGAAATAATCCATAGATTTTGCATTTTTGTTTCAAATTTCAAACTGTTCCATTTCTGAACAATACGAATACCGAACCAGTTTTGTCTTATGTTTGTTTTGCATCTAGAGACAAAAATCTTAAACTTGTCCCCTCTAGTAAAAGTAATATTAGAATATGAAAAAAAATCAGAAAAGTCTATCCTATCCAGACCATGTACCAATCTATAAACCTGAATTAAATCCCCACGAATTCTTCTTTATTTCAAACTGGGTAAGTCAAGAAATTCTAACCTTTCCTTATAAGATAAATACTGTATTGTATCAATGTTTTTGGTAGCTCTCCTCTGTACACTTTCAATACTAATAGATTGTCTTTTATATAATGGGCTCCAGATGCAATTTCCGTATTCTAGAATTGGTCGAACGAACGATTTATACAAATATAAAAATGTGGTTTTATCAAGGTTTTTATAAAGGTTCTATATATTATTCCCATCATTCTGTTTGCACGGCTTACACAATTATCAATATGTAAATCAAAATTCAAATGTGAATCAAAAGTAACTCCCACATCCTTTTCATAAGGCACAACGGAAAGTAGATTTGACATAGAAGTATCGGTAAAATAATTATGACATGGATTATTTTTTCCTATATGTAATACTTTACATTTCGAAACATTAAAATCCAAATGCCATGTTGTAGACCATTTGAAAAGTGAAAATATATCATTTTGTAGAATGTTATGATGTTCAGTTGTACTATAGATCTTTGTATCGTCTGCAAACAGTTTGGAGGCTGAATTTATGCCACATGGTAAATCATTTATATATAAAAGAAATAAAAGTGGTCCCAATACGCTTCCTTGGGGTACACCGCTAATTACATTCTTAAAATCCGACCCCACACCATTGACAATGACCCTTTGTATTCGATTATTAAGAAAGTCTTTAATCCAGTTAAAGATATTCCCTTTAAATCCATATGTTTTTAGTTTAATGAATAATCTCTCATGAGGTACAGAATCAAAAGCCTTGCGGAAATCAAGATAAACAACATCAATGCATTGATCACGATCAATTAACTTGGTAAAATCCTCCATCACCTGTAAAAGTTGAGTAATGCATTATCTCTTTGATCTAAAACCATGCTGGTTATCGTTTAGCAACGTATGACTTTCAAGAAAGTCCATTATTCGGTCTTTCAAGATAGACTCCATAACCTTACAGAGTATGCATGTTAAGCTGATGGGTCTATAGTTTGCAGCATCTAGTTTGCTTCCCTTTTTATGAATGGCAGTAACATTGGCTTGTTTCCATTCAATGGGTAAGGTACCAGATTCAAGAGACTTATTATATATTGTTGATAGCGGCTGTGATATTTCAAAGGCCACTTCTTTCAGTAAACGGGGATGAAGGGAATCGGGTCCCATGCTTTTAGTCACGTCTAAATTCAACAATTTTGCAAGTATGTCTTCTTGTGTAATATAAAAATCGGGGACGTTAAATTGATTTGTAACATTGAACGTTGGTATATTTGTAGTGTCTTCTTGAACAAACACAGATGAAAAATAATTATTTAAAACATTAGCTATATCTATATCCGAAGTAACTTTGGTACCATCATCTTTCAGTAAAACACTAACACCTGGTTTTCTTTTCAACTTTCTGTTTACGTATCTCCAAAAGCCTTTCGGACTACTCTTACATTCGTGTGCCAATGTACATTCATACGTTTTCACAGCATTTTGAATCGTGTATTTGGTATTATTTCTAACCTTGACATGATTATGAAAATTATCTGTTGTAGGATACTTTTTGAATTTCTTATACAATTTATGTTTCTTATTAATTGTACGTTTAACGTTTTTTGTCAACCACAATGGTTTATTAGAACTAAATTTTTTGTTACATCTTAATGGAATGTGTTTAGATTCTATACATTTTAGTTTGTTTTTAAAAAACAACCACGCTTCGCTTCATTCACACCGTAGCCTTCAAGAGTATCCCAATTCACGGCATTTAGGTCTTCTCTACAAGAGTTGTAATTACCTTTGAAATAATCAAAATAAACATGTGAAGGATGTTTGGCGGATGAAAGATTTAACGATATAAGAAGTGAGTCATGATCACTTTTACCCACCGAAGGCAAATGGTCAATGTTATTAATCCAATAATCATCGTTACATATTACCAAGTCGAGTATATTACTAGTTTGGTTCAGTCGGTGTCTCGTAGCCTTTATCACCAGCAGAATAAAGTAAGCATCCCTAATTGCCTCGACAAATAGATAGTCTGGAAAAGTTAGACATGGTTCTGTCCATTTAATGTTAGGAAAATTATAATCTCCGACAATGATCAAGCAATCAAATTTCATTCTACCTACTGACTGTAAGGTTTCTTTTATATGCCTAATGAAAGTTAATTTGTCTGAATTATGAGACCTATATATATTTCCTACAAGTATGTGTAAATTATTATATTCAAAATCACACCATACACTTTCACTAATTATAAGATGATCAAAAGAGAATATATTGGCATTAACACAATCCAAAACATATATAGCAACACCCCGACTTGGGTAATCATTCAAAAATAAGTTATACCCATCGATAAAAAATTCAATTTCTAAATCAATCTCAAGTTCAATTTTTGGCATAATTTCAGTAAGACATATTATCATGGGATTATGTTTCTGTATCATACATGTTAATTCTGATCGTTTGTTAAGTAAGCTATCGACATTAGAATATAATACAACAAAATCATAATTCGCTAAGAAGCTCACAACAAGTATACGGACCAATATACACAGAACTCTGTGTAACTATAAACTTTATAGATAGTTCGAAGATGACGTCACTCAAGCCTTTGTTATTATATTCTGCCATCCGCGTTTGTGAGTTATTCTCATCACTGAACTGTATTAACCCGACTATAAACGTTCACAGAGTTTTGTGTGTTGGTCCGTTATACTTCCGGATGGCAATGTTATGAGCTTTTTAGCCAAGCTCATGCTATCTATAGTCTGGATAATACAGTTTAGTGAAAATTACTCATAAACGTGGATGGCAAAAAAAACAATAACAAAGACTCGAGTGACGTCAACTTCGAACTATCTATACCTCCGGATGGCAATGTTGTGAGCTTCTTTGGCAGACGCCCACTATCCATACAATGGTTATCGCGTAAGTAAATCAATAAACATATAAGTAGAAGTGCATTTGTGACCATAAACTTTTATAGTCGGATTAAGATAATCGAGTGAGAACTAATCGCCTATTTTGCGGTATAAAAGCAATAACGAATAACGTTGCAATGTGTCGTTAACCTCATTCTTTCTATTGCTAATAAACAACCTATTAAGTTTGTCAGAGCTTGTTAGATGCTATAATATCACGAACCCCATGTTTTGATTGGTCAAACATTTATTGGTCAATTTATAATTTTCCCTTTGCATTGCCGATTTGGATAACCTTACACATACTGATGGGGAGTGAGGTTCTCCGGACTGAGGTGGTCTAGTGGTATGACACTCGCTTTCGGATCGGAAGCTCCTGGGTTGGAGCCTCGATCGGCGCATAGTTGAGTCCTTGGAAAAGACTCTTTACTCACATTCTCTCACCGTAGTCAAGTGTAAAATGAGTACCTGGCCGTCAACAGCGTTGTCTCTGTCAGAAAAAAAATGTAGTACCGCCTAATAGGGGTCATGTCTCGATCTACATATTACGTGTTGTTCTTGGTCAGGGACCCTTTGTAAAGCGCTTTGAGCACATTTAGTAGATATTACGCTATATAAAAGCCAAAAGGCTCTAGTATTTTTAGTCGTTGAAGAGACACGAGAGATGATTTGGGGGTAAGGGACTCCATCCAAATCTCTCAGCTTTCCTCATTGATCTGTCCATTCTCTGTCCATTCATTTACATTATCTATCCAGCACTTTGCTGATCTATTCTTCTGTCTCTGTCACAAAGTGACAATGCCAAAGAGTGAGTCGGTGGTCTGCAGAACCTCCGTCCCAGTCAATGGCCTTAAAGGGTTGCTAACGTCCAACAAATTGACCAGCCCAACAAACTAACAATCAAAGAATGATAAGTAAATTTTCATATTTCATATAATTTATTAATGCAAATTACTCTCTCACACACTCTCATTTGCACATGTAATGACGAACACTCAATTCACTAGACAGTAACGATGAACGTGGAACAATGAATAAGTCACATAAGTCACAAACAGATTTCACAAGAAGGTGGGGCCCCTTACCTTTACAGAACACATAGAACAAAATTATGAACTGTCGTCACAGGTACGTCAGGGCTTCTTCCTCTAGTCGATATGATGCAGTCTGTCGTCCTTTCTTTCTACTGTCACAATTCGTACTGTCCAACCTCAAGTGGTGTTCTTTGAATCTAAGGCGTCGGCCTTATAACAATAAAACTAAAATGTCCACGGCTTTGGCCGGATATGAACAATATTCATATATGGGTATAATATCGATGGCATCGGCCAAGGATAAGGCTATAGAAATGTTGTGGCTTTGGCCACAAATCAGAAGAAGAAAGGTCTTACATCCAAAATTCAACAGGGTTAGAGTTAATTCATATATAGTTTCTTTGGCTTTGGCCCCAAATCAACAGGCCCACACAAGGCCTGTAACAATTAAAATCACAATTTGATTTTAATAAAATTAAGTACAACTCTTGCAAAACAGCATCGGCTGAACTTTGCATAGAGACTAAAATACGTCCGAATCGTCAGACGGCCAACTGGTGAATGGGAAGGATGAAAGTTTTACAAAAACCAAGAAACAGAATTTTAAAAGAAAAGAAATACTTAAAGAAATGGTCTCTCTTTGTGTGCCAGGAAATGACTCAACGGGAAAATCCATGACCTATGACATTTCCGAACATAAATTAAAACAACTTAAGCGGTCCTACGCAATACCAAGATCAGTCCCTATATCTATTACACAGAACTCAACAACAAAAGGACGTATACGACATGATCATCACAGCAGGATATTAAGTTAGATATTACGAACTAAGAATAACATTAGGACTAGCGTACACAATACACCTAAGTAAACATTCATAATAACATTTCGTGACACAGCCCCCTTCTTAAGACAAAAACACGATTTTTGTTACAATAATTTGAACGAAATGTTCACACCCGAGACAAGAAATCCGGCCCATGGTTGTCAGTTCCCTTAACAGACCTCAGGGTGAACCGATACTGACTCAATAACAGAGCCCAACGCATGAGTCTGCTATTCTCGGACTTTGCTCGATTCAAGTAAAGAAGAGGCGCTTGATCTGTCTCAATGACAAACTGTCTCCCGACAAGATACGTGCTCAACTTCTGGATTGCCCAAACTAAAGCAAGACATTCACACTCCACAACTGGGTAACGTTGCTCCCTTGACAACAGTTTCCTGTTTACATGTTAGAACGCTCTACGCTTTGGCGCACCTAAGACAATACGGTTCATCTCTCAAGGGAACAGTCTCAAGAGGCACTTTGGGTATTCGCCCTCTAGGTACCGATCGCTGACATCGGTCACACGTTTGGCAAAATCTCTGGACATCGGTCCACACGCTGGGCCAGAAGAACTCGTTGAGAATCCGGTCAATAGTCTTCTTAGCGGCCCAGCAGGTATATTTTCATGACCCAACTTCATGACCGTGGGTCTAAGGTCCTTCGGCACGACCAGTTGCCTCATGGCATCTCCATGATTGGTCCGCTTTGACCTAAAATACCGGACGAGGACACCGTCTTCGAAACCGTACCAAGTCTCGTTAGATCGGCCAGTCTGTCTTACCTCTCCGGCCTGTGCCATCTGCCTGCACTTCGTCAGTGTCTGGTCGTTAGTCTGTTTCTCCACTAACTGCTTGACAGTGATATCGATATTTGACGCAATCGGCGAATGGCTTCATGCCCTTCTTGTGCGCAGCGGACCTCGTGTCCACCGCATTCACTTCCCCTATGGCAATTCCTGGGCATTTTGCATTGGGAATATTCCCGACAACCACATCATATAATGTGTTGTCCATTTGCATTGCCGAAACCGGCCTATCGTAGTATGGACATCTCAACTCCGCCTCTACCACGGAAACTGTTGCAATGCTACCATCTAGGAGCGAAACTGGTACCTTCCTGTCGCTCACTTTATCTGGTGACAATATTCCCTTGCGTACCACCACGCAGCTACAACCGCTGTCACGCAGAACTGTCACACGCTTCCCGTCAATGAAGCCGGTTGCCACTGGCATACGCGAGAATTGATGGTTGTTATCGGCTCTGCAGGCTGCAGAGATCACGGGTACAGTGCACCCACATTTGAGTTCCATGGAACCGTGGTGATTTTTGCACTCCAGTTCTGTGGTCAATGACGCCGCAGTATGGGATACTCGGTCACGTTTCTTCCAGCATTTTTCTTCGGTGTGACCCCGTCGTTTGCAAAATGCACAAGTCGGAACTTCCGCTCGAAGAGCAGAGAGCTGGTGTGGCTTCTGTCGGCAATCGCGAGCAATATGACCAGGTTTGGAGCATCGATGACAAGTCACCCGCTTGTCCTTCTGAGCCCTCGTTGGACTCGTCTCCACTGTCTTCATATGACGCTCATCCTCCGTCGGCTTAATTGTCAATGATGGCTCCTTACTCGTCTTAGGCATGATCGAGTGAGGCCTAGAATAGGCGTTCATCGCACCGTACGCCTCCACATAATTTTCAACCAACTTGACCACTTCTTCCGTGTTCCCAGGTTTCCTTTCCTTGAGGAACACTTGTAAATTCCGGCCACACGAATTGATTAGCTGCTCCTTCAGTATCAGATCTATAATCTCTTCAGCGTCGGATTTGTTTTTCCCCGCCAAAGAAATCCACGTGTCCAGGTACCCAGCAATTCTAATCTTAAATTGGCCCATACGCTCTCCATGCTCTGGCCTACTTGTACGGAAGCGTGCGGCAAACCCATCCTCCGTCAAATTGTAATGCGCGAGCAGAGCGTCTCTGACCTTCCCGAAGTCTTTGGCATCGGCCTCATCCATACGAGTATAAACTTCCAGGGCCTTTCTGGACATAGGGCACCCAGGTGGGTTGCCCAGTCAGAACGGTGCCAGTTATTGGCAGAAGCGTGCCTCTCAAATCGCGAAATATAACTCGAGACATCATATCTCCTATCATCAAGCGGCGGTAGTCGTGGGCTCTTCCCGACCGACGACGACGGCACATGAGTCCTGGAGGAGGCATGAGTTGGATGCTGTACCTTCAGTCTTTCCAACTCCAACTTTCTTTCCAAAAGAGCGGCTTTCAGCTCCAGATTCTTCTCTTCGCGGGCACTCTCCTCCTTTGCCACTTCTCGATCGTGTTCTCTTTGCTCTCTTTCGTACTCCCTTTGTTCTCGCTCGTGCTCCCTTCGCGCCTTGGCCTCATTCAGAGCATCTGTCTTGCGAGCCTCTTCCTGCTTTATTTGTTCATCTACCCATTTCCTTAAAGCCTCACCTTCCAATGCCAGTTGAGCACCGAGTTTGATTAATTTCTCAACATCCATGATGGTTCAAGAAGGGAAAAGACAATGTAGTTCAATAAAATGAAGCAAAGAAGTTAAAACACTTGAGCAAGCAAGAGAAACTTAAAAACAAAGTCTTTGAAATTATACAAATAGAAAATCGGTCAACAATATCAACTAGTGGAAATTTATATACCTTCGGGTATAACTGACGAATGAATTTAAATATTGCAATAATTACTTACTTCAAGCAATTATCATTTCTTCTCGCCTTTAATGGCAAATAAAATAATCAGCGATCATGTGTAACAACACTTCTCATAATATAACAACCACGGGTATACAGTAGGTATCGACGCTCCCTGTTCCCAACTCAGTTTAAAATAACAAGTCAATCTGACCCAATTCACGTAAATCTCAGCGACAGACAACGGGTTTAAGATAACCAGCAAGTGACAACAATAACAGAAGGTTTCAACTTAGCCGATGTCTTTTAACAAAAGGCAATAAATCAATGACAGTGCAAGTTCCTATTCAATGTCATGGGATACGACTTTACAATTTTACGTCAGTCAACAAAATATAAACGGTCTTTATAAGTGAGTAACAGGTGAGGTGAGAGTCAATTACAAATCACCCCTAACCATCAGTATTAGACAAAAATCAATCTGTTAACCGTCAGCAAAAATACCCGGCAGCTCCACCAAAAATGTCACAAAGTGACAATGCCAAAGAGTGAGTCGGTGGTCTGCAGAACCTCCGTCCCAGTCAATGGCCTTAAAGGGTTGCTAACGTCCAACAAATTGACCAGCCCAACAAACTAACAATCAAAGAATGATAAGTAAATTTTCATATTTCATATAATTTATTAATGCAAATTACTCTCTCACACACTCTCATTCGCACATGTAATGACGAACACTCAATTCACTAGACAGTAACGATGAACGTGGAACAATGAATAAGTCACATAAGTCACAAACAGATTTCACAAGAAGGTGGGGCCCCTTACCTTTACAGAACACATAGAACAAAAATATGAACTGTCCGTCACAGGTACGTCAGGGCTTCTTCCTCTAGTCGATATGATGCAGTCTGTCGTCCTTTCTTTCTACTGTCACAATTCGTACTGTCCAACCTCAAGTAGTGTTCTTTGAATCTAAGGCGTCGGCCTTATAACAATAAAACTAAAATGTCCACGGCTTTGGCCGGATATGAACAATATTCATATATGGGTATAATATCGATGGCATCGGCCAAGGATAAGGCTATAGAAATGTTGTGGCTTTGGCCACAAATCAGAAGATGAAAGGTCTTACATCCAAAATTCAACAGGGTTAGAGTTAATTCATATATAGTTTCTTTGGCTTTGGCCCCAAATCAACAGGCCCACACAAGGCCTGTAACAATTAAAATCACAATTTGATTTTAATAAAATTAAGTACAACTCTTGCAAAACAGCATCGGCTGAACTTTGCATAGAGACTAAAATACGTCCGAATCGTCAGACGGCCAACTGGTGAGTGGGAAGGATGAAAGTTTTACAAAAACCAAGAAACAGAATTTTAAAAGAAAAGAAATACTTAAAGAAATGGTCTCTCTTTGTGTGCCAGGAAATGACTCAACGGGAAAATCCATGACCTATGACATTTCCGAACATAAATTAAAACAACTTAATCAGTCCCTATATCTATTACACAGAACTCAACAACAAAAGGACGTATACGACATGATCATCACAGCAGGATATTAAGTTAGACATAACGAACTAAGAATAACATTAGGACTAGCGTACACAATACACCTAAGTAAACATTCAAAATAACATTTCGCGACAGTCTCCATCCAAGGCCCCTTTCAAGATTTTTTTTTTTTGCCAATGCCTCATGGCGAGAAATGTGGCCATACCAAGATCATTTCCTTGTTTGACTACAGACAGGAGGGGTTCATAATGTGGTCCTGTCAGAGAGACAACTGAAATGTGGCCACACCAAGATCATTTCCTTGTTTGATTACAGACAGGAGGGTTTCATAATATGGTTCTGTCAGAGAGACAACTGAAATGTGGCCATACCAAGATCATTTCCTTGTTTGACTACAGACAGGGGGGAATCATAATGAGGTCCTGTCAGAGAGACAACTGAAATGTGGCCATACCAAGATCATTTCCTTGTTTGATTACAGACAGGAGGGGTTCATAATATGGTTCTGTCAGAGAGACAACTGAAATGTGGCCATACCAAGATCATTTCCTTGTTTGATTACAGACAGGAGGGGTTCATAATGAGGTCCTGTCAGAGAGACTCTTCTGCAAACCTCTTCGATGGTCTATCCAGGAGATGCCTAAAATGCGGCACCTGTTTTCAAATGATATCCCTTTTAAGGTTTCTGAGTTTGGCTTCCAGCTTTCACAATCAGACTTAGGTAGCAAGTGCTCCATTTATTATTTTTTAAAATTTATGCCCTTCCGCCACGACATCAAAGGATACCGTAGTCTAGGCATTCCATGAAGGAATATAGATAACCCATCAAACAGGATGTCTGGTGTCAACAGGAATCGTCCATGTTGTCCAAGTGAGCAAATTGGAGATTAATAATCTTGCCCAAGGAAAAAAAACGAAAGTGCCTGAAGCGGGGCTCGAACCCGGGACCTCTCTAATCACAGTGCAATACCTTAACCATTCGGCCACTTGGCTACCTTTATACCTTTAATTAATGTTTGGAACAGGGTGTCATGTTGTTGCTTTTCCATTTCTTGTCCAATCTTGCCAATGCATTCGTTGCCATCGCTATTCTGTTATTTTGATTTCCACACACAAGAGCAAACAGCTAACATTAAAGCGGTCCCATACTGTATCTCTCTCTGTGGTCCGCTATAGTGGATTTAATACAAAGATTATTATAATGAGAAAGATAGCGGTAGGTATAATCGTGTACCTGCTGATATAAATATAAATACAAGTGTAATAAGTTTTAGTCAGTGGGCGAACGTGATTTTGCATCTGCTGGAGTTTGAGAAATTATGGGTGAGTCTTCAGTTCCATAAATAGATAACGTGAAGAAATATGTTTTATTAATTAATTCATTCATTAATTCATTCATTCATTCATTATTTTCTTTATTTGTTTATATGAATATGAATATTAATTCATTTTATCTGTTAATCGTTTCTCTACTCATTTTTGGGGGTTTATTTTTAAGATAACATTTATTTATTTATTTATCTATTCATCTGTTTATTTGTTTATTATCTTTTCATTCATCATTTAATTTACTTTTCTATTTTATTTATAAATTTATTTGTTCGTTTATTCATATTTTGAAAATCAATTTTTGCTTAAGATTTTTTTTTCATTTATTTATTTATTTATTTATTTATTTATTTATTTATTTATTTATTTATTTATTAAAAACAGTAATGCTCTTATTCCGATGTTCGTTGGGATACATTTTACCGGGAAATGGCTAAATGAAATCGAAGGGAATGCGGATTACCCCTCACAAACTCACAATAAACAGCGCCCCAAGTACATAAACCCCTCTATCACCTCTTCATTATTATTATTACTATGATTATTATTATTATTACTATTATTATTATTATTATTATTATTATTATTGTTATTATTATTATTATTATTATTATTATTATTATTATTATTATTATTATTATTATTATTATCATTATTATTATATTATTATTAGCGTCATCATCAACATCACCGTCGTCGTCATCCTTATCATTATAATCATCATCATCAATCTCATCCTCCTCCTCCTCCTCCTCCTCCTCATCATCATCATCATCATCATCATCATCATCATCACCATTACCATCATCATCATCATCATCGTCATCATCATCATCATCATCATCATCATCATCATCATGATCATAAGCACAACTATTCCAATTATTATCATCAACACCGTCATCATCATCATCATCATCATCATCATCATCATCATCATCATCATCATCATCATCATCATCACCATCATCATCATCATCATTAATATCAACATCGATATCAGCATCACCATCAATTCGTCATTCTATTTCAGAGTAAGCTTGCTCTATCTCGAATCCAAAACAACTATCATAATGTCTCGAGAAAAGATCAGCCCAGCGTTCACTCATTGGTCATTCTCCGGCTACATCACGACCATTCTGTGTTGTTGTATAGCTGGTCTCGCACTGACCAGAATCACCAGATGGATCCAAAACTTCAAATTTCTCAGAAGTCTTCCAACCCCTAGCTATTCCAGGATATACGGAACTTTAGACCTGGTCAGTCATCGGTCAACTAGTTGTTATCATTAAACCACTCTTGTTTTTGGGAAACCCGATTTTATTATAGATAGAATGAAGTTGACGTCACTCGGGTTTTTATTATTGTCTTTTGCTATCCACGTTTATGAGTAATTCTCACTTAATTGTGTTATCCAGACTATAAAAGTTCATGGTTACACAGTTTTGTGTGTTGGTCCGTTAACTTCCGAATGACAATGTTTTGAGCTATTTCGGCAAGCACATACTATCTATAGAAGGAACGATAATGGCGTCACTCAAAATTTTGTTATTGTATTTAGCAAGTCTTTATTATGACTAGTTCTAATTGTATAAATCAGACTATAAACGTTTTAGGTTTTACATATAGATTTATATGTAAGTACGTTATATCCGGCTAGCGGATGTTTTGAGCGTTTTACCTAAACGCACAGCATCAATAGCAATATCAATACTATTTTATGTCTATGAATAATCTACGGTCATATTGGATATTATTAGCATTTATTTTGTTTGCAAATTAATTGGAACTTTCGAATGTATGGACTCGTCAAATGAATGTAGATAGGTAAAATTATACTATGAATTTTGACTACGACACTTATAATGGTGTGTTAGATATTTAATAAAATGAAATAGTAAATATATACTCAGAAAATCGTGAAACCAACAATAAATATAAGATTCTTTCATCTCTTTGTATTTATTAAACGAGTTATTTTTATCGCGCCCAATAACACAACGAGCTTTCGATGAGTATGTGTTATTGCACGATAAAAATATATTGAGTTTAATAAATACAAAGAAATGAAAGAATACATTTATTCCACCCTTCCAAGTAAGATTATTAGATATTTTGTAACCAAATGATATTTTTAAAAAATCAAGTGTATTGATACTCTGCCACAGTATTGATGTCGGTTTTCGCTCACTGGTGTAAGGATGATTAATATTGGGATAAATATGTATATATTTATATATATTTCTATATATGTATATATGTATATATAATATGAGCGTTGGTGGGTACTTGTACGATAGTGCTCGATAATGTTGGTGAGAGCATATAAAAATAAATAAGGTCACTCACGTATTTTTTTTATCGATACAATTGTTTCTATGTCCTCCATTTCGTCAGTCGACATTTATCCGTAGTATGCTTTTTCTTTCGAGAGTTCAAAGTTGTTTATTTGTTTACGTCCTTACTTCCACTAAGTGTGTCATTGATCGGACGGTGATTAGTTTTGTTATATGTAGTGACATGTTGTAGTGTGTTCTCATTGTGTGTATGTGAGTGTGTGGTGTATACATGTGTGTGTGATAATAATAATAATAATAATAATAATAATAATAATAATAATAATAATAATAATAATAATAATAATAGTAATAATAATGAAAATTATTTATATTGCGCCCAATCCTCTATACAATAAAGCTGTAGGCGCATAACAATAACTTCAATCCATTAAAATTTCTCTCTCTCTCTCTCTCTCTCTCTCTCTCTCTCTCTCTCTCTCTCTCTCTCTCTCTCTCTCTCTCTCTCACTAACTCTATCTATATATCTAACTCTCAGCCTCTCTCGCTCTCTAACTCTCTCTCTATCTCTCTCCCTCACCCCCCCCCCCCCCCCCCACACACACACACACAGTCTCTCCGTCTCTCTCTCTCTCTCGCTATATATCTCTCTCTTACTCATAAACACACACACGCACGCACACACACACACACACACACATACCTTCCACCATCGAACTATTTAACATATTTAAAAAATAAAGTAATATATATATATATATATATATATATATATATATATATATATATATATATTTATATTTATATATATCCTGTGATCATCGTCTGCTCAAATAAAATGACTAATAAATTAAGAATTCTCGAAATAAATAAGTTTTTAAGTGTTTCCTGAAAGCGAGTTCAGTAGGGACGTCATGAAGAGATAAGGGGAGATTGTTCCAGACAGTCAGTGCAAAGTGACTAAAGGATCTGTCAGAGAGTTTTTTACTCTTTTTTGGCACTTTAAGCAGACGATGATCCTGACCGTATGGTTCGACAAGATCATCGAGATAAGCAGGGGCGCTTACGTGAAAACATTTAAATCACATGACTCCAACCTTAAAGAGCACCTTAGCCCTAATAGGAAGCCAGTGTAAATTCAAAAGCATTGGAGTCGTGTGTTCTCTCTTATTTCTTCTTAAAACTATTCTAGCAGCTTGATTTTGATACCGCTACAGTTTATCAAGTACCTGGTGAATTAGACAGGAGTGAATTACAATAGTCTAAACGGGTAAAAACAAAAGCAGACACTAGAGTCTTTAAGGAATTTTGATTTTAAAATGCCGAAAGTGGGCCAATACGGCGAATTTTACAATATATTGTTTTGCAAAGTTTTGTCACATGGACAGGTCACTGCTGATATAAATTCCCAGGTTTCTGTCGTTTACAGAAAACGTTATTTTCACATCATCAATACAAATCGAAATGCCTTGTTCACAAATGTTATTTTTAGGATTACATAATAGGAGTTCTGTTTTCTCATCGTTTATTTTCAGTTTATTAGCTACCATCCAGTTCTTCACATCTTCAATGCAGTTATAATAATGGTATAGATTTATAGTGCGCCAAACATCCCTTCATCAGGAGGGCTCTGGACGTATTTCTAGTGGTAGTAAATTCCACAACCTTGGACCAGAATGCTGAAAGGCGCGTTCATCAGCCTTCACTCGACAGCGGGGTGTTTTCAATTTGAGGTCGTTCGTTGATCGAAGCGATCGCTGTGGGTTATACCGTTCAACGAGGTTTGAGAGATATGCTGGTGACGAGCCCTCCAGGCATTTGAAAACGATAGTTGAAGATTTATATTTAATCCGCTGGTCCACTGGCAGCCAATGCAGCTGCTGTAGTAATTCGTGAGCTGCAGTTTTTCTGTCTTTCTGTAGTACAACGCGGGCTGCCATGTTCTGTATTTTCTGGAGTTTGTTTATTTTGTCCTTTGTGAGACCAACAAACAGTGCATTGCAGTAGTCCATTTTCGGGAATATCAAAGATGTTACCAATTTGTTGCAAGTTTCCATATTAATAGATGGTCTGATTGTTCTTAGAATGCAGATAGCACTTGTTCTCACATTGTTAATATGTTTGTTCACAGACAGATCACTCTCTAAGGTGATGCCGAGATTTTTTGCTGATGTTGTGAGTTGTATTTTGTCATTATCGTTGATTGTCAGTGCCAGTGTAAATGGATCTGTCTTATTATTTGAACTAGCAATGAATAAGGCTTCAGTCTTGTCGCCATTTAATTTTAATCTATTTGCAGACATCCATCTCATCACATGGTTGATGCATTGTTCGTAAACGGTTATCTTTGAAACTATATCGGATTGCAAACACATGCTATATATCTGGGTATCGTCGGCGTACATATGGTAAGCGAGAGAATGTTGCTCTAAGATTCTCACAACAGGGGAAGTGTAAAGTACAAAAAGGACTGGACCTAAAACGGATCCTTGAGGTACACCAAAATGAAGGTCACGCTCTGACAAAGTTACTTCCCCAATTAAAACTGATTGAGTTCTTTGAGTAAGATATGATGCAAACCAGTTTAGAGCAGTGCCCGATATGCCGAAAATAACTTGTAGCCTTCGAAGTAGTATGGCATGGTCGATGGTGTCAAAGGCCGCCGAAAGATCGAGAAGACTAAGGATGGTGGTTTTTCCTTGATCAATAATTTGCTGCAAGTCATTTGTGATTCTCATCAATGCTGTTTCTGTGCTATGATTTTGCCGATAGGCCGATTGAAAGCACTCATCGAGGTTATTATGTTTCACGTGACAAGAAAGTTGTTTTAGTACAATCTTGTCTAGAATTTTGGAAATGAATGGTAGATTTGAAATAGGCCTAAAGTTTTTAAAATTATCACTGTCAAGTCCCGCTTTCTTCAACAATGGCTTCACTAATGCTTTCTTGAAGCTTTCTGGAACAACTCCCTCCCTTAATGATTGATTAATCAATTCAGTGATGTAAGTTGCAAGTTCATCAATACACTCCTTCAAAAGGGATGTTGGTAAAGGGTCGAGCCTACATGATTTGCTAGGACTAGAGAGAATCGTTTTCTTTGTGTCATTTATTGAAATTTCTTTGAAAGATGTTAAGGGTTCACCATAAAAGAGGTATATTCTGCTTCTGTTTCGTCCGTGTCAAGTTCACTCCGTATCGTTGTTATTTTATTCATGAAATACTCTACAAAGCAGTCCGCGAGTTGCTTGTCGTCAGTGTGGTGTGGCAGGCTTGTTTTGATCTCTTTGCCTAGAAGCTTATTTGAGATTTTATAAAACTCCTTCGAACTTTTTATGTTATCAACTTTATCAAGATAGTAGATACGCTTTGCCTTAATTGTCACCTCTTTGAGTCTATGTTTGAATGATATGTAAGTTTCCTTATCAATTGTCAGGCCAGATTTTTTCCATTTCTTCTTCGCTTTTCTTTTCTCTTTCTTTATACGTTTTACCTCCAAATTGTACCATGGTGATTCTTTTCTGATGTTCACAGATCTTGTCGTGAGAGGTGCGTGCTTATCCATAACACAAAAACTGCTTTATCAAAATTGTCACCAGTCACTTCTTTCTCACAATGTGTAGTTAGAGAGTGAGAGAGGTCCGCTTTAAATAGTTCTATGTCAATGTTCTTCAAATCTCTCGAAACAACTATTTTTTTGTTTTTGTGTCGTGTACTGTCCCCCCTCTGATGCCAAAAGATATTAAATGATGGTCTGAAATGCAAAGATCATCTACATTGATAGGTGTCGCTAGTTGCATGTCAACGCTGGTCAATACCCAGTCAATAATGTGTCCACACCGATGTGTCTTTTCATTGACATGCTGTGTCATGTGATGTGACGAAAGTAGTTTATTTATATTTCTTATATCCGGTGTGTCTCGATCAAAGTGTAAGTTGAAATCTCCAACAATAATATTTTTCTTTGACTTCATGTCATGGCGAAGAAGGAAGTCCTCGAATTCATCAATAAATAGTGATGTTTTTAATCTATTTTTTGCACTGGGTGGTGGCCTATATATTGAATGAAGCTTGACTGAGTCATGTTTAAAATCAATGACCATTCCTACCGATTCGAATGCCGAAAAATTGTTGACATCATGATTAAATCTAATGGTCAAATTTGACCTATAGACCACTGCAATTCCTCCCCCTCTCCTTCCTTTTCTCGGATATGACTGAGTTGTATGTGTGAGTGGTGTTAAATCCGACACAATTGCTTCATCCCCATTCTCCTTTAACCATGTTTCAATTATTATTAGAATGTCAATAGATCTCTCCTCAATCATATGTTTAATGTCTAATGTTTTATTGCGGCAAGACTGGGCGTTTATTGTCGCCACTATTAAAATTGGAAGTGATTTCTTTTCACTCATAAGTGGTATAATTGTCTGTGTGGTAGGTGGCCGTGGTGTTTTACTTTTAGGGGTGGGCCGATGGCCACACTGTGTTGGGATGGCCCTTTGTTTTCGTATCCCTCCTCGACTCAATCGATGTTTCGGTTCACTTGTTTCAACACGGTGTTTGTATTCGCTTTCATAATCATAACAATAATTATCACTTTGATGGTGTAAAATGTATTCAAGACAATCGTTGGTTTTCGTAAGACTTGTCATCGCGGTTGACTATATGGTGACGTGTGTTTCATTTTCTACATTCATAATACTGGGCATCGATGTTAGAGCACAGTGAACACTTGTAGTAAAATAAATAAACAACTTTGTTCATAAAATAAAACACTTGAAATTATTAAAACTTAGCATAAAAATTCACGAATGATACACAAGTCCTTTGATAAAAATAAGAAATAATTATATCACTCAGAAGACTAAAACGTCACAATTCGATTGGTATAAAAATCCAGAATTGAAAATGTGAATAAACGCTCAAATAAATAGAAAACACAGAGCAAATTGAAACGTGTCAGCCTGCAAGGCGTGTTACAATAACATAGTTCTCCATCGATTTCAGTAACCCTTTAATTTCGTTTTGGTTTTGCGGATTGGTCGAGCTGTGTGTCATCAGCTTACATATGGTACGTGACACCGTGATGACTTATAACACCTCCCAATGGTTGTGAGTATAAAGTGTAGAGAATGGGACCCAGAACAGATCCTTGGGGCACACCAAAGTCAACCTTAAAAATATCCGATTTTATTCCTTTTACTTGAATTGTTTGTGTGCGGCCGATAAGGTAGGACTCGAACCACTTTACTATTGTTCCAGACAATCCAAACGTTTTGGAGAGACGCTTGACTAGAATCGAATGGTCGATCGTTCAGTTGGGCTGCGACAGCCTTTTCCAATATTTTCGAAATAAACGGTAAATTGGAAACAGGTCTGATGTTTTTAAGATTCCCTGGTGACAGATTCGCCTTTCTCAGAAGAGGAGTAGTAGTATGGAATGGCTACACCTCTATTTTGAATCTTTTAATCCATTCTTCAAATTCTTTTGCTGCCTTATAGACTGTCTCGTAGCCTCCTGATAGGCTTGTCACTGGGCAGTGGATGACGATGTGGTCCATTATCTCAGGGCCTCCTTGGCAATGACGGCATGCATCTGATTCTCTCAGATTCCATCTATGCATGTTAGCTGCGGTTCTGCCATGTCCTGTCAAAATGCGGTTGGAGGTGGCCCAGAATTTTCGGCTATTGCAGAGAAAGCCAGGTGTTCTTTCTGTTGGGTCGGGTATGATGTCGCCTCCCCTGGGGCTGTCTTGGTTCCACATCGACATCCATTCCTCTTTCACGTTGAAATGTTGTCTTGAAGTTTTAAAAGGTTTCCTTGATTTCAGTCTTGACGTTGTTGGGGCTTCTTCTAGGACCTCCTTCAATGGGACCCTGTCAGTGACCTCCTCAATTTTGGCATGCATTCTTTGGTTTAATTCTTGTCTTCTGATATCAGGCGGTGCTATGCCACTTAGTGTAGAGAGCCATTGGGTTGGGGTTGACTTGAGGCATCCTGTTATGATCCTCATTGATTCTCTTAGCTTGACATCAATCAGTTTGGCATGTGGGCTCCTCATCCAGACTGGAGGGCAGTATTCTCCCACGCTATAACAAAGTGCCAAAGCAGATGTTCTAAGTGCTTGTTGTGAGGCTCCCCAATTAGTACTTGCCAGTTTCCTCGGGATACAGTTTCTTTTTGACATCTTGTTTGCGTTTCCTTCAAGATGTTTGCAGTAGTTTAATTGTCTGTCCAACGTGACACCTAGGTATTTTGGGTTGTGGTCTGAGGGCAGTCTGGCACTTCCAGCTATGATGTTGATTTCTTTTTTGGCCTCTTTGTTGTTGAGATGAAATGTGGTAGATACTGATTTGGAGGTATTCATTCTGAGATACCATTTGTCAAAAAAGATTTTTAGTTGTGTCGTGTCTTCACTGGGAGCTTTTTCAATTTCTTTCCAGTTGTTTGATTGGTAGGCCAGCGCCCAGTCATCCTCATAGCCACGTTTTAGTGATTGGCTGCTTGGCATGTCGCTGATATATACGTTGAAAAGTGTTGATGCTAATACTGAGCCTTGTGGGACTCCATTTTTTATCTTTTTTGTTTTGTTTTTGTCTCCCCCCAGCATAACATGGTATGGTCTTGTGCCAATCATGGTTGATAGCAGCTTCAGAGTCTTTCTGCAAGGAATCATTTTTGCCAGCTTTAACATTAATCCACAGGTCCAAACGGTGTCATAAGCAGCTGATAGGTCAATCAGGACTGCACCTGTCTTCTTTTTTTGTTCAAAGCCTGACTCAATGTGGGAGGTCAAGGCGAGGACCTGCTCTGTCGTTCCTCTTTGTGGTCGGAAGCCTGCCTGTTGGGGCGGTATATGTGGGTTAATGTATGGGGTGATTCGTTCCAGTATGATTCTTTCTAAGAGTTTGTATAAGCAACATAGGAGGGATATTGGTCTGTAACTGGATGGTTCAGTGGGTGGTTTGCCTGGTTTTAGAATAGCAATTACTTTTGCATGCTTCCATGTTTGTGGGCATGTTCCCTTTTCCAAGATGTCTGTCGTGGCATTTGCCAGCCAGTTAATTGCCTTTGGTCCAAAGTGGGTGATCATATCGGGGTAGATTCCATCTATTCCTGCAGCCTTACCATTTTTTATTTTCTTTATTGATTCAATCATTTCTTCTGATGTTATTGGGGCAGTGAGAAACATGCCTTGTTCAGGTAAAGTTTTAAGTGTGCTCTGATATTCTTTTCTTATTCCTTTTTCAAATTGCTGATTTGGTGTATGATATCCTCTTTGCTCGATTTCTTTTGCGATTTCATCAGCAGTAATTTGTGATGCTGTTTTTGTATGGTGAGATTCAGGATTTAGCTTTTTGATGGTTTGCCATGCATGACGACTGGATCGACTGAGGTCAAGCTTTTCCACTACTTCGATCCATCTTTCTATTCGGTTTTCATTCAGTGAATTTAGAAGTTCATCTGCTATCTGTTGGTCATTTGTTTCTTCATATTCTTTCAGTAGTTGTTTGCTCTGTTCATTCCAACATGGAATGTACTGCTTACGGAAGCCTCTTGGGATGGTTTTCTTTGCGGCGGAGAGAACAAGTTTGTTAAATCTGCCAATGTTTTCGGCCTTAGCTTCAATCCTTAAGCAGGTTTTGTCAATTGTTTGGCCAAAAGCTTTCCAGTCTGCTTTTCTGAAATTCCATCTTGGTTGTTCATCATTGGAATCTGAATTCCAGTTCTTATGAGGACTGGGCGGTGTTGGGTGTGAGGGAAGTCTCCCAGGATTTCTCTTGTTGTTGGGAGTGGATTACCATTCACATTTTTTGTAACAAACACAAGATCTGGGGTGTAGTCTTTGTTCCAGCGGGCTGATCTGAGGGTACCTTTATCTTTGGGGTTGTAGATGAGTTAGATCATTGTGGCTGGCCCATTGCGAGGTTTCAATTCCTGGATGGTCATTTTTATTGTATCCCCAATCTGAGTGATGACTGTTAAAGTCTCCAAGTATTAGGGATGGGTGGGGAATTGCACCTTTTGGAAGATCTTTTTCTGGGATAGTATTAGGGAAAACGCAATCAATATTTTTTCCGGTCATTGATTTTGCTATATAGTATAATATCTTTGTTGTTGGACAATTGGAGATTTTATCATTCAAATCAGCATGCTTTGCATTGGTAATCAGCGTGCGTATTTTTTGACTTGATTCCCTGTATAAATATTTATGTATGGAAAGACCGGTTGATCTCCATCGTCGTTCTGCACGTCTTTTCTCGGAATTGGCCTCTTTTATGGCAATGTTCATCCACGGGGCCGATGGTCGATTCGTGACTGTCCTTGTTGTTGTTTGAGTATGGCGCTCTAAGAGCTCAGAGAGATTCTCACCGTATTGGATTGCAGTCTGGTTTTTGGTATCTGTAAAACACTCTTGATATTTCCTTCTCCAGACTGTCCTTGTCAATGTTTATAAAATTTCTAGATGTAATCTTTCGTCTTACAGAGAGTGGACGTTTCAGATTGACAACGAAAGCGATGACGTAATGATCTGACAGGCATTGATCAGTCACGTGGATACTAGATATTTTTGATTTGCCATTTGTGACAAGCCAGTCACGAATGTGGTTTAGACGATGCGTTGGTTTGTCAATCAGTTGGTGAAGGCAGTGTGAAGCCAATAATGATGTAATTGTTTTCACTTCGGGACTTGATTGATTGTCGTAGTGCATGTTGAAATCCCCTAATATTATTGGTACTGTGTGGTTCCTTATTTGTACATCTAACAAGTTGTTCATTTCTGTTATGAATTCATTTGTTGTTGTTTTATTTTTCTTATCAAGCGGTGGACGGTATATGCAGATGAAATTGCAGTTTTGCTGTTTAGTCTTGATGTTAACTTCACAGCATTCAAAAGTTTTGTAATTGTATTGGACTTTCATCTCCACCTTCAAGTCTTCTTTGTGGAGGATAAAAATTCCCCCGCTCCTTCCACTCCTACGGCAAGCAGAAAAATGCTTATATCCCGGAGGAGTTAAATTTGAGATTATGACCTCATCTCCAATCTCGCGCAGCCATGACTCCATAAAAAACGCTATATCAGTCTTCATCACCATGCCGTTCAATATTGTTGTCTTGTTTCGAACTGACTGTGCGTTCAGTAGCATGACTTTCATATATTTGTTGTTAGGGTTGGTGTTTAATTTATTATTTCCGGGTTTCCGATTATTAGTTTCGGTGATTGAAATTTGTGGGGGGGTCAACAGATGATTTGTTTTTATTGGTCATTGTGTTTAAAATAGCGTTCACCTCAGCAGCTGTCGGCGCTGGTGGTGGACGGGGCTTAAAATGGGGATGGGATAAAAAAGTGCTCAGTATTGTTAGATTGTTTCGAAATGGGGGCGTTGGTCAGTGTTTGAGGGGGGCGGGCTAATTGAATTTTGATTAGGGTTTGGCTGGGGCGTGAACAGTGTTGACGGGGTGGTCGATGGCCAATTTGAACTTTAATTTTCTTTTGTTTTCTTTGTCCTCCTCCACTGCCTCGCTTTTTGTTTTTATTGTTGTTGTTAGAATAATGGTGGTGAGGTAGGGAAAGCACAGTGACTACAATTATGGCGATAAGATAAAACACATCAAAAACTGGTGGTTGACTATACATGATGAAGACTATACATGATGAAAATATTTGTAGATTGCTTTAAAATTCTCTGTTAAAACTGTCTAAAATTAATTTTAAAATATGCAGACATGATCACAGTCACAATGATGTAAAAATCCAAATAAGAAATTTCCTGGAATCAGGTAAAAATATTGAAAAACTGAAGAGCACAGAAACACAGCTGCCTGCAAGGCGCACTACACATTATAATATGTGTTGTGGAATGTAGTTGCATGGAAAAAAAAAGGGAGGGGGGGTAGTAGAGGGAGGGAGAAGTGGGGTAGGGTGGGGGGTAGTAGTGGTAGATACTAGTTCTAAGAATAGTGGTAAGAATGATGATGGTAATGATAATCATGATGTTGCTGCTGTTGCTGCTTTTGCCGACAATGATGATAATGAATAGGATGATGAATATGATGATGAATATAATGATGATGATGATGATGATGATGATGATGATGATGATGATGATGATGATGATGATGATGATGATGATGATGATGATGACGACGACGACTATGATGAAGACAATAATAGTCTAGCTCATATTGGTACTAATAATGATAACGATCTGTTTCCTTCAGATGTTCAACGAAAAACTATATTTTGAGATGCTGCTCAACAAGTTTGCCAAAGACGTCCATCCTAAAATGTGTTGTATCTGGTTGGGGCCTTTCAAGGGAGAACTGGTTCTGTACCATCCCAAAACTATCAAGACTGTTCTCATGAATTCTGGTAAGCCTCCCCCTAATCACCCCACACCTAAAATATATGTCGATAAATTTAAAGAGTGTGGCTATGTGGTCTAGTGGTATGACACTCGGCTTTGGATCGTAAGTTCTTGGGTTCAAGTCCCGCTCTGAGCGGCGCATAGATGAATTCTTTCAGAAAGGCTCTTTACTCACATTCTCTCACCATACTCAGGTGTAAAATGAGAACTTGACCGTTAACAACGTTGTCTCTGTCCAAAAAAAAATGTAATATCGCCTAACAGGCGCCATGTCTCGTCTACATATTAAGTACTGCAGTTGGCTAGGGACCCGTTGTAAAGTCACAGTGAGGACGATCTTGGCTAAACCTGCCAGTTTAATACGACATAAAAAAATCTGCCCATTATCCGGAGGTCAAAGGTAGTTTTCAAAATATCAGGCGCTGGTAATAGGATTCAATAGTCTGATGTCACGTCGCCTAGAAATGAGCAGCTTGGTTCTAAACAAAGAAAATAGGTACTTTTTATTCTTCATGCTGGCTAGAACTTTTTCACATGTCATGTGATCAGAATGTATACAATTCAAAACATGATCAGATTTATAATGTTTTTCTCCTCTTGATACACTTTTATGCTCGTCGGAGAAGTATTTTATAGGGGCGTCCGCCATTGTTCCGATAGTTTAGAGCCCGTTACTAAGTTACCATGGGTCATTACGAGGGAAGTGACATTACGACTGCTGAAGCGTATTTGGTTCAATAGGGCCTGTGGAGGATAACAAATCAAGAATACTCTTCAACAGTCGTAACGTCACTTCCTTCCTAATGACGCATGGTAACTTAGTAACACTGGCTCTAAACTATCGAAACAATGGCGGACGCCCGTATGAAATAGTTCTCAGGCCAGCATAAATGGTATCCAGAGGAAAAAAAACACATACATTTGATCATGTTTTGACTTTTACACATTCTGATCACAAGGCATATGAAAATTTCTAGCCAGCATGAAACATAAAAAGTAATGATTTTCTTTGTTTAGAACCAAGATAGCCGCCGTTGACGGGCGGCGTGACATCAGACTATTGAATCGTATTGTTAAGAGCATTTCGTTTGGTTAATCTGTGAAACATTCTCTGTTAAAATGTTTATATTTAGTATGTATTCAAACAAACAAACTTGAGCTTTTATATAGCGCAATATCCACTTAATATACTCAAAGCGCTTAACAAGTGGTTCCTGACCAACAGCAACATGTAACATGTAGAACGAGACCCCTGTTAGGCGAGAATACATCTTTTTCGACAAAGACAACGCTGTTAACGGCCAGGTACTAATTTTACACCTGAGTACGGTGAGAGAATGTGAATAAAGAGCCTTTTCCAAAGAATCAACTATGCGCCGAGAGAGGAACGAACTCAGGAACTACCGATCCGAAAGCGAGTGTCATACCACGAGACCACATACCCGAATTAAGAAACTCAGGAGCAAGGCACCGGTGTAAGATAAAGATCTGAACAAGTGTGTATGAAAAGTGCCAGACAAAGCAAGAAAGAAAAATTCAAGAAATAAAATATCGTTTCAAGAATAAATAAATGAATAAATTAATACATTAATTAATTAATTAATTCTACCTCGAGATAGATTGCTTTTTTTGGATGTTATTTTTTCTTGTATTTTTCTTTCTGCTTTGTCTGGCACCTTTCAGACATACACACTAGTTCAGATATTAGTGTTCATGCGATATCATTTCTTTTCAAATTAAATTTTACAACTAACCATCTTTGTGGTGTCTTTTGATTTTATTCTTCGTAGCCTTCGTGAACCCACCCCTCTTAACGGCCAGGTATTCCTTTTACACCTGTTGAGAGAATGTGAGTAAAGAGCAGCATTTCCCAAGGACTCAACTTTGCGCCGCCTAGAGCGAGACTTGAACTCAGGAACTTACGATCCAAAGGCGAGTGTCCTACAGCCTACCACTAGACTAGATAGCCACAGTCTCACATTTATTGACAGATAAACTTATAGCCCAACACTGACCCAAAAATTGCGTCAAAATATAAGTCCTAGTGTCAGGTTATATCTATAAGTTGACGAAGGCTACAATAGGGAAGAAAACTCGTGACGTCACACCCTCTACTTTTCCGGTTCCAAAATTCTTGAAATTGATTATGTAACCAGTCCCTCGGGAGACTAATAATGAATAGGTTGCATATTGAATCATGATGTGGTACAACTATTTTAGTAGCAGGATGTATAGGCAGATTCTTAGGATTATCAGGCGTAAAAGAGGGAGGATGGATGATCTTTACTGACGATCAGTATATTACTTCTGAAACCAGAAGATCAATTACACAAGGTATATATCAAGTCCTTCGGAATAGTGGTTTGACACTTCCATTGGGATTTGATCCAGTATTTTGGCATTGTGCCTGTGTTCCCTTTTCCCGACTCAGGAGTTCAAGAATTTTATATTTTGTTTTTCATTTTCAGCTGCATGGAAATCCAGAGGTTTTGGCAAGGCGTACGAGAATGGCGTTCCGTGGGTCGGGGAGGGACTGGTCACGGCCAACGGGGAACAATGGGCAAGGGCGCGAAATCTGTTACAACCTGCCTTTCACTTGGACCTTCTCAAAAATTATATGCCAGTGTTTAATCAATGTGCTGACAGGCTACTGGTGAGTAATAATGCTATGCGTTCCGTGTATGATTAAATCCTTTAATCAATGACTTGAGGAATAATTACAAGAACTCATAACAAGGCTCGTATCCCAATACTCTGTCGTACGCTGGAAAAAAACAACATGTTTTAAAGTTTGGCCAGAAAACTCGTTCTTCAAATATCGAAGTCCCAGGTTTGAGCGTTTGTTTGATTGTTTTTTAGTTGTTTTTTTTTTTTGCCAAGATGAGGGTAATTTAAAACGATCGATATTTGAAGGACGAATATTCTGGCCAAATTTTAAAATATGTTGTTTTTTTAGGCCAGAATCTCTTTACTCACAGTGAGGATATTATCAGACTTAAATCCTTCTTTGACAAATGGTACCTGAAGATGAACACTTCAAAAACCGTGGCCACAGCATTCCATCTATGCAGAGGTTAAGCTGGACTGCAGCCTTACCTGTCTGGTCCACTATGCTAAACCACCACGGAGTATTGCACTCCAGTTTGGAGTAGAATCAAGAATGTTGAGAAGGTCGATGTAAAACTTTGCACGTTCATTCACATAGTGTCGAGATCAGTGGCAACAACGCCTAGAGAATGGAGCCCGATAATGGCAGCAATAACACCCCCCCCCCCCCGATGCCCTGCGGGAGACATGGCTGGCTTAATAATTAATTAGATTTCCTGACTTCGGACAGGGCTGTGCATACAAGATGGATTTCGGTTTGGACGAATTCACTCCCTCAATCTGGGCGAGGACAAAACGTTTTGCTGTTGGTCAGGGACCCTATATATATAGCGCTTTGAGCACGTTTAGTAGATATTGCTCTATATAAAAGCTCACGTTTTGTTGTTTTTCTGTAAAGCGCCACTCAATGAGTATTGTAAGTGGATGGGGCTATACTGGGGCTTTTGGTGTGATATGAATTTTGAAACGGACTATAACCAGTTAATTGCTGTACTCTAGAGAGACACCTATTTGTGCGACTGTATGGTCTTGTGGTATACGGTATGACACTCGCTTTCGGATAGGAAGGTCCTGGGTTCGAGCCTCACTCGGCGCATAATGGATTCCTTGGAAAATGCTCTTTACTCACATTCTCACCGTACTCGGGTGTAAAATGAGTACCTGGCCGTTAACAGGGTTGTCTCCGTCCGAAAAAAAATTATAATAAAATCGCCTTGCAGGCGTCATGCCTTGTCCTAAATGTTAAATGTTGATGTTGGACAGAGATCCCTTGTAAAGCGCGTTGAATACGTTTAGTGGATATTGCACTATATAAAAGCTTAATTATTTTTTCCTTTATTGTTATTTAAAAATTTGCCCAGAAAACTCGCCCTTCAAATATCGATTGGTAGTGAGAGTTTTTGCCAAGATGAGGGTCATTAAATCGATCGATATTTGAAGGACGAGTTTTCTTGCTAAATTTTTAAATATATCTACATTTTTTAAATTCAAGAGTAGACCAGTTAATTACAATTCAGCGACGTGCAGGTCTGATAACCCAATTCCTTATGGGCTCATTGTTGTAATGGAAATATTTTTTTTAAATGACGCAAAATATTGTCCATTACGACAATGTTAAACTAGGTTCATAAGTGGGCTCGGATGCCAGAACTGCGTATTATATGTACACGTCGCCATGGGGGTAACGGTGGAGCCATCACAATGTAATAGATTATATTTGTTTGTTTGTTTCTAATTTTCTTTGGAGTTTTTTTTTTTTTTGTTGTTTTTGCTTTTAATCCAGGAGGTACTCGATTGGTACGCAAAATCTGGCGAAAGCGTGGACTTGAAACCCCTGCTTACGAAGTGTTCCCTGGAAGTGGTCATGAGATGTGTCATGGGGTACTACGCCGATATCCAGGGCTATGATGGGTTCGTCATGGAGATAATGAAATAATAACGATTATACGATTATGAAATAATGATAATAATGATGATGATGATGATGATGATGATGATGATGATGATGATGATGATGATGATGATGATGATGATGATGATGATGATGATGATGATAATTTATTTTGTTTATTCATATATTTTCTGTCATTACCCACCAAATCAACTTTCGAGTTTTATTTTCTGGATCAATTTTGACCCATTTACACGAACTGGTATTATCTTGCAGTGGGAGAGAACATAACCACGCCCCTAGGCCTGATTTGGACAATAGGAACAGTCATTTATCAGTAAATAAAATAAAAAAACCAAAACATGAACTCAAAGGGTTATGGAGTCCCAATGGCTCAGTTGGTAGAGCGCTCGCTTCACAAGAAAAGGGACCGAGATCGATTCCAGGTGAAGCCAGCACCCAACAGTGACCGGGTACCTGGGTCTGTTAGATTTGTTGGAAAGTTCTTGGGCTAGTCTAGCATCCTATCCAAAGGGTAACAAGCATTTGCTTTTGTCCGTTTCATGCTGTAGAAACTGGGATAGACTCCAGCTCCATTGGCCTCATGGCTCTAAAAGGAATACTCAAAGCACTTTACAAAGGGGTCCCTCGCTAACTGCAACACAAAACATCTTGGATGAGACTTGGTGTTGTTTTAATGTTAAGAATTTCAGGTTTAAAATATATCCGAAAAATGACCACCTTAGATCAAGAATTTGAATTGACAATGATTTTGCGTTGCACTTTTTATATAAAGCTTTGTTCGGTGTCTTTTAAGGATGAAAAATGAATTAAGATTAGTCCTCCAGACGCCTTGGGCCTATGTGATGGAGTTTATCCCGGTTCTATAGCGTGCTTGCTATCCTTTAGATAGGACGCTAGTCTATCGCAAAGTACTTTCCACCAAATCTAACAGACTCAGCTACCCATTCACTGCTGTGTAGACAGGGGGGGGGGTCAGAATAAATCTCGACTACACCCGGGATAGAACTTGGTCCCTTTGCGTGTGAAGCGAGTGCTCTACCAACTGAGCTATCGGACCCCTATCTTTTTAGGAGAGTCATGTGTAATTTTTTAAACTGATAAAAATAAAAAAAAGTCATTTTTATAAAACTTAAAATCCCTATTTTGGGGATCTGGTTTACCTCGACACAATCTGTATAATTTCTTCACGTTATTTCAACAGGGTTTTTCCCTATGTAAAGGCCGCTGGTGAAATGACAGACATTTGGGTGGAGAGAAATTGGTAAGTCAATATAGATACAGTAATAATTTTAAGGGGAGGGGGGGGGGAGGGGGAGTTGTTTTTGTGAGGGTCTCCATAATAATAGTCAGAAGCTAACTAATTATTTGGAACGGCCAGGTACTCGATTTAAACCTCAGTATGGTGAGCGAATGTGTGTAAAGAGCCTTTTTCCAAGGACTCTACTATGCGCCGCTCAGAGCGGGACTCGGACCTAGGACCTTCTAATCATACTGACGTGCACTTATTTGCACCTCTGATAACCCAATTCATTATGGGTTCATTGTTGCACTGGAAATCTAAAAAAAATGACGCAAAATATTGTCCATTAAAACAATGCTAAACTAGGCCTTAAAGTGGGTTCGAATCAGACCTGCGTATATGTACACGTCGGATCATACCATAGTGAGACAATTGGTCACACCTGTATTAAATTGTTTGTTTATTTTGTTGTTTTGTTTTGTTTTTCTACAGGAAACCTTATCTATACCCAGATTGGATATTCCGTAGATCAGCCATGGGAAAAAAATTCTACAAGAACTGTGCCATTGTACACCAGACTGCCGAGAAGGTCATAGCCGCCAGGAAGACAGCTCTTGTATGTTACTGATGCGATGACGATGATGTTGATGATGATAATGATGATGATGATGATGATGATGATGATGATTATGATGATGATGATGATGATGATGATGATGATGATTATGATGATGTTGATGATGATGATGATGATGATGATGTTATCGTTTTGCAATCCATACCTTGTGAAAACATTCAGCTGCATACGTATTATCCTTGTAATTATAGGATTAATATATTCGATTACATTGTCTGGAATATTCGATTATTCACGAAGTATTCGGCACATTCGGAAACACGCGATTACCAATATATTGAAGAATAAGAATCTTCTTCTTCTTCGTGGTTAGGGCAGTAAACGCCGCAATGCTGGCGACAAGTGCTGTGCCATGTTGTATGCGATCTGAACGGCCAAGATTTGTTCATTCACTATTTCTTCTGGATATTTGTTCCATTTTTTCTGGCTTGTGGAAAAAGAAAGTTCCGTTGACCTTTAGCCATGTTTGAGCTGTTGATTATGATATACAATCAATGAGTGTGTTGAACGAGTCTTTTGTCTGCGTGTTGACTGTTGTGGATTGTTGTTTGTTAAAGTTTTGATTTGCTCCTGACGTTATTTTGCCATACTTTGAAAATAACAAACACGTATTTAAAATGTTGGCAAATTTCCAGGTTTGATAATTTTTAGCAAGACGAGCTTATTTTAATCAATCGATATGATTTGAAGTGCGATTTTCTGGACAAAATGTTTAATTTACGTGTTTTTTTCTTCTCCAAAATATGGCAGGTCTGTATAGGGTTGACAGCCCGGATTGTTTTGGGCGACTTGCCAATGTAAGCAATGCAAATGATCTAATGGTGCTAATGATATGACAATAGGTCAGACATGTCCGTCGTGGCGTCATAGCTTATACTCTTCCGCTTCCAAAATCATTGGAAGTGTGTATGTAACCAATAATAATACCGTTTTAAGACTATCCGTCACAATTTCGGATTGTTTTAAATGATTTATCCCTTTGTTTAGATTATCCGTTTTCACTTGAAGTGAATTTTGATTGAAAAGTTCCAGGATTTTACCTCAAATTTTATACATTAACCAGTTAATTGCCGTCCTCCAAAAAAAAAAATCTCTCGTATTTAAAAGTTTGGCCAGAAAACTCGTCCTTCAAATATTGATTGATTGAATTGACCCTGCCTCATCTTGGCAAAAATTCTCATTACAGACCACAGGACAGAACCAGAAAGATCATATAGAGAGTATGCACTTGGCTAAGAAGCTCACAACATTATAACGGACCAACACACAGACAATGTGTAACCTTAAACGATTATAGTATGTAGAGAGAATTACTCATAAGCACGGATGGCAAAAAGCAATAACAAAGACCTTATTGACGTCAACTTCATTCAATCTATAATATGTATCAACCAGAGAGTTCGAAGATCACCACGAGATGTAAGAGTGAAAAGAGGAGCAAACGTGGCATTAGATCACCATTTAGCTGTGGCACCACTCCGTCTCCGCCTATAGAAGTCCCGAGTCATAAAGAACCAAAGGACACGATATAGCACCAATTTTCTGAAAGAAAAAGAGACCGTAAAAAAATTCAAGCTAAACATATCAGATATGTACCAAATGATATTTCAACACTTGAACGATGAAGTTAGCTTTGAAGAGATGTGGGGGCAAGGCAAACAGAATTGGGCAGGCACTTGTGAGGAGGAGCTGGGGATAAAGAAAAATGAAACCTCGGTGACACCACAGCCTCTAGAAAAGAGGAAAAAACAAGAAATCTGTTGTAAACTCGCGTCGAACAAGGCCAAGTAAAGCGGAGACTCAAAATCAGTGCAACGAGGGCAACAGAGTCGTACAAATATGTATTAGGACAGACAAGAGATCCTTCATTGACAAATGTGAGGCAGAAGAGGCTGGTGGTTTAGAATTTTAAAGCAATCTATTAAATCACAAGGACACTGTCGGGAAGATACAAACAAATTGATAAACGAATTAAAGAAAAAGAAGGAAAAACTCCATCTAGACCACAAGAACAGTTAAATCGATGGACTGAACATTCTAAAGAACTTTTAAAAGCGACAAATGACAGAAATCTCTCCAATTATACCACCTATAGATTCAGTTCTACCTATCACTATCAGTTGTTAGCAACATAGCAAATCAGAGATAAAAAAAGGGCACCAAGAAACTGAAAAGTGGAAAGGCAGCTGTTCCAAACAATACACCGACTGAAGCAATAATAGCAGATCTTGATACTTTAACTGAAATCCTGTACCAGTTCTCTGACAAGATATAGAAAGAAGACTAAGTACAAAAAACTGAAAGGAGGGTCTCATTTTAAAACTGCACAAGAAAGTGATTTACAAGACTGCAAAAACTATAGAGGAATAATGTTGCTAGCTGTCCTTGGAAAAGTTCTAAACAAGATTCTTCTTGAAAAAACGAGATCAGCAGTGGATGCCAAACTTCGAGATCACCAAGCAGGATTCATTAAAGACAGATCGCGCATTGATCTTAGTGCTATTTTATGCATCATTATAGAACAAACACAGGAGTGGAATACATCACTGTACATAAACTTCACTGACTATGAGAAAGCCTTTGATAGCCTTGACTGAAATGTCCTATCTCATCTCATGTAGTTCCATATCTGAAGCAGACGTCGGAGGTCATCTTCCGCCAAGCTGATCTATCTCTTGCCAATTCTATTAAAGCAGCGCCACCTTTCTCAGCTTCATCTGTCCAAGTTCTTATCCCTTTCAAATACGTTATTCTTTGTCTTCCTCTTATTCTTTTTCCATTCATCTTTCCAGTCAAGGCGAGTATTTCCAAACCAGGGGGCGGATAATGTGTCCTAAAAATTCCATTTGGCGTTTGATGATTTTTGTTATCAGTGATCTTTTTCTGTTTGCCATTTCTAAAATTTCTTCATTTCTTTTCCTTTCCATCCATGACACCCTCATCATTCTTCTGTAAAACCACATTTCCAATGCCTCCAGTCTTTTAACCATGGTCTTGTTTATGGTCCAGCTCTCACAACCATATAGCAGCACAGACAGTACATAGCAATCCAGGACTTTGATTTTTGTTTTCATGCTAATATTCCTGTTTTTCATAATTGTATGCAGCTGGTTGAATGCATTCTTCGCCATACCTATTCTTTTCTTTATTTCACAATCTGATTTTCCATTGGATGTTACATTGAAGCCTAAATATTTGAAACATTCAACTTGTTGTATTGTTTGTCCTCTGCTTGTTATTACACAGGCTGGTGGGTTATTATTTTTAGATACCGTCATACATTCTGTTTTAGATATATTCAGTTCCAGTCCCATATTTTCACTACTCCTGACTACAACATCCAGTAATTCTTGTAGTTCATGTTCAGATTCTGCCAGTAGAACCGTATCATCTGCATACCTCAGATTTGTTACATTCTTTCCTCCAATACACACCCCCTTCTTATGTTCGATATCTCTTAATATCATTTCACTATAGAGGTTGAATAAATCTGGAGACAAAACACACCCCTGCCTAACTCCTCTTCTAATAGGTGTAAAACTGCTTAGCTCGTTGTCAACACGCATTGCTGCTTCTTGTTCCCAGTACAAATTCCGTAATATTCTTAAATCTTTACCATCAATGTCCAAGGATGTCCTATAGAAACGTCTAATACACTATGGTATTCCTACTAAGATTATTTCGTTAATTCAAACACGTACGATGGAAGGGCATGTAGAGTCTTACACGATGGACAGCAATCAGAAAGTTTTCAAGTTAAGACTGGATTTCGTCAGGGTTGTTTCTCTCTCCATCTTTTTTATCATCGACATTAATAGGATAATGAGGACCTCAACAATGGAAAACTCCTACGGCATACAATGGACACAATAGCAACAACTTGATGATCTTGATTTTGCAGACGACATTGCATTGATTAGCATATACATCAACAGATGCAAAATAAGACCGAGCAGTAATCTCGTCAAGAGCTGATCAACACATTAAATAAAACGAAAACTAAGTTTTTACTAATAGGAGATACCAAAAAAAAAAATAATCCAATAAAGATTTCAAATGAAACTCTAGAGGAGGTAACAGCTTTCTCTTATCTGGACAGAGTAATAGACACAAATGGAGGTACGGACAAGGACGTTGCATCAAGAATTGGTAAAGCCGTACAGCCTTTCAAGTTTTGAAGAAAATTTGGAAATCAAAAGACATGGGGTCTCGACAAAACTAAGAATTTTAATACTAATATAAAGTCTGGATAACTGTATGGATCGGAAACATAGAGGAAAACCAAAGTGCATCACCAATAAATTCCCGACTTTTATAAACAAACGTCTAAGGACAATTTTGTGCATCAGGTGGACGGATAAAGTCAGAACTGAAAATCTTTGGGAAGCTGCCTACAAATAACATAATATACCATATACAAATCAGCGAGAGGTAGTGGGGATGGACATGCCACATACATAGAAAACCTGCCTGCAACATTACAATAATGGCTCTGATATGGAATACCCAAGAAGGAAG
>NC_088368.1:37110374-37115374 GCF_034508935.2 Berghia stephanieae | reverse complement strand
CAAAAAAAGGAACAAAAAGGGAGGTAACTTGAGCATTTATATGGCGCAATATCCACTAAATGTGCTCAAAGCGCTTGACAGGGGGCCTCTAGCCAGCAGCAACATGTAGGACGAGATAAGACGCCTGTTAGGCGACGTTACAAGAGGGGGAAAGGAGGGGGGTCTGACAGAGACAAGTCAACGCTGTAACAAGGCCGAGTTCCCATTTTATACCTGAACAATGTGAGAGAATGTAAGAGCCTTTTCCAAGGAATCAATTATGCGCCGCACAGAGCTGGATCTTCGGATCGGAAAACAAATGACATACCACAAAAAAAAAATAATTCTGATCAATCTTTACAGACCGGTTAAAAGAGGCGTGTCCTTTTTCTTTGTTTGTTTGTTTGTTTGTTTTGTAGGTCAGATTAGCCAAATTGTTAAATAGAAATGCAACGTAAAATATAGTATTGTTATTTCACAACAGTAGTGTTGGGCGATATCACAAAATTTCGATTTCGATACGATACGATATTTCGTCACTTGAATATCGACATACCCTTTTATCGATGTAAAGGAATTAATTATACATCGATATATTGAATATCGATACAATTTTCGATAACGTGCTTGTTGAAGCAGATAAAGAAATACAAGAACAATAATACAAAAAAAAAAAAAAAAAAAAATTTAAATCAACGTGCTCTGACTAGAGCTCAAACCTCCGACCTCTTGATTACCAGATAGGATGCGCTTGACTAATAAGCTCACAACATTGCCACCCGGAAGTAAAACCGACCAACACACAAAACTATGTGTAACCTTAAACGTTCATAGTCTGGTTAATACAGTTGAGTGAGAATTATTACTCATAAACGTGGATGGCAAAAAAAAAAAACAATAACAAAGACCTGAGTGACGTCAACTTCATTCTATCTATAGGCAACGTCTAATTGGTAATCAGGAGGTCTGTTGCTCGATTCTCAGTAGAGGCAGGCTGATTCATGGATGTCTTTTTCTTCTATTTTTTTCTTTTTTTTTTTTTTTGATTTGTCATTCATTGCATCGTACGGCGTCAGATTTTTATGTCACGCCATTGAGCTCTTTATGTCTTATTCTTCTCTTTGATCCTGTTGGGACAAAGAGCTGCAATGATACGTTTTCAGATAAACTGGTTCTCGGCCATCTTCATTAAATGTGACCTTACGCCTCAAAACGGTATTAAGCCGGGTTAGTTAAGATGTTGAAATTTGAATTTATAGCCAGAAATATCATACTTGTGTTGAGTTTGTATGTTTTATTGAGGAAAATGGATACCATATTTTAGAGTGTTAATGCCAACACTTTATATTTTTGACCAGTTTAACATTTAATTCGGCTTTTAAGCATATGGTTCGTTCCGACATAATACCGTTTTGAGACGATGGTTCACATATAGTAGGTTGGTTATGTGATCTTGCGGTATGACACTCACCTTCACCGGAAGGTCCGGGGTTCGAGTCGAGTCCACTCTGAACTGTACATAGTTGAAGCCTTGTAAAAGGCTCTTTACTCACATTCTCTAACCGTACTAAGGTGTAAAATGAATGCCTGACCGTTAACAACATGGTCTCTGTCTGAATAAATTGTAACATTGATCGCACAACAGCCGTCATGTCTCGTCATACATGTAAGGTTTTGCGCTGGATAGTGAACCCTTGTAATGCGGTTTGAGTACGTTTAGTGGATATTCTTCTATTTGTATCCAACAACGTAAACATTATTAAGAGACAGCCTACGTCCCTAGTTAGAATGGTTTTGTCAAGACGATATTCAAAGGATGGAGTGTACCACTCACCAGATACACAGTTGTACATGTTGTTGAGAGTCCTGATGTCTAGAAGGCTGAGACCTGGATTGGTTCCAATAACGTCTTGGTATTCACGATAATGGTTTTTATCGTGTTCTCGCCATTGCTAGAAAATGCCTGAAATATACGATGGTTGTTTTGAAAAGAGATATCGTATTGTGGAAAAACTTAAAATTGAGCAAATTTGTTATCATGCTAATTACAACAACAGCAACTACTACTACTACTACTACTACTACTACTACTACTACTACTACTACTACTACTACTACTACTACTACTGCTACTACTACTACTACTACTACTACTACTACTACTACTACTACTACTACTACTACTACTACTACTACTACTACTACTACTACTACTACTACTATTACTACTACGATAACAGCAAATGTAAGCTTCAATTTATTAAAAGAAGACAGATACTGTGGACGTTTCGGTTACCCCTTTATCAACAAAAACACGATGACTGAAACACTAAGGACGAATGAGATACGTGTGAATGTCCAAGTTAAGAAAGTATCTAGAATTCTCAACGTACTCAGGTGTAAAAAGAGTACATGGCCGTTAACATCGTTGTCTCTGTCCGAAAAATATTGTAACATCGTGAACAGGCGCTATGTACCGCCCTAAATGCTAAATGTTGCTGTTGGCCAGGGACCCCTTGGAAAGCTCTTTGAGAACATTTAGTGGATATTGCTCTATATAAAAGCTCAACTTTTTAAAATAGCTATGAAAGACTACTATGTAAATAATTCGACATAGAAGACTTCCGTATCTACATCCCGTGCCTAGTCCAAGCTCCTGAGGTCCTCCGACCATCCCAAGACGAGAAGAGCACCAGCAAGATATGAAAAATAATGGTCAAAAATGACGACCCGTTGCGTATAAACGATAACACATCGATCTATATTCAAGTGTGAATTCCCCCTCTCTCCCCCCCCCCCCCCCCCCCCCCCCCCCACACACCCTCCCCCCCCCCCCCCCCCCCCCACCCACAACCAGCAAACTTGAATTTTTATATAGAGCAATATCCATTGAACGTGCTCAAAGCGCTTTACAAGGATTCCCCATGCAACAGCAAAGCATTTAACATGTAGAACTAGGCGTGACGTCTTTTAGGCGATATGTCATCTTTTTTTACGATAGAGACAATGCTGTTAACGACCAGTTACTCATTTTACAAATGCGTATGGCAAGGGAATGTGAGTAAAGAGCCTATCGCAGGGACTCAACCGTGCGCCGCCCAGGTTGGGACTCGAACCCTGGGCCTTCCGATTCGAAGGTGAGTATCATACCACTAGAGAGTCGTACTGAAAGGAATAACTGGCTGGCAACAAAATTGTATCAACCTAAATCACATTCTGTTCCCGCAAGGTCCCGGGTTTGAGCGTAGCCATCTTAAACTTATAGATAGTGTGCGCTTGGCTAAGAAGCTCACAACATTCCATCCGGAAGTATAACGGACCAACACACAAAACTATGTGTAACCTTGAACGTTTATAGCCTGGTTAATTACTCACAAACCCGGATGGCAAAAAGCAATAACAAAGACCTGAGTGACGTCAACTTCATACTGTCTATAGCCTGACACTGACCAAAAAAAATGACGCCAGAAGTCTTTGGCCACAAAAGAAAACAAATCGTGAGTTGTATTCAATGGGTCAACCAATGCCATCACTTGTTTCCTTGAGTATCACTAACGACAACTCACAAACCTAAAAAATGAGGTCAACTATAAGTCCTAGAGGGTTCTTGTGTCAGGCGAGAAGTTAACAATGGCTAGCTACGATTTGAGCCCCTACTTTAGACAGACGTTTTTTTTTCCTTGGGCAAGATTACTAACTCCGAATTTGCTCACTTTGGACAACATGAGTGATTGAATTCCATCTTATATACATGCCTTGATTAGTTGGGTTTTTTTTTTTTGTTCTTTATGGTTTACGGCGTTTGAACGCCAAGCTATGAATAAACGTTTTTTAAAAATTGGCCAGAAACTCTTTCTCTTTATAAAGTAGTCAATCATTAGAGTAATGCAAATGTTGCTGCTCGAAGCTCGAAGAAATAAATAATATGAAATTGAATGTAAGCTTCAATTTCATTACAAGAACAGATCAAATGAACGTTTCGGATTTCCCCCTTATCAACCAAAACAGGATGAATGAAACACTACAGATGAATGAGATAATGTAATAAGTTGTATGATAGAACCTTATATTTTTGTATATGAAATCTGCGATTGTAAATGGGTGAGCTTATTCAAAACAGAAAGAAAAAAAAACTTGAGCGCTTTACAAAGGGTCTTTGACCGACAGAAACACGTAACATCTAGAACATAACGCCTGTTAGGCGATATTACATTTATTTTTTTTCGCTTTTAAAGTCCAGATACTAATTTTACACCCGGGTACGGTGAGATAATATGAATAAAGAGCATTTTCCAAGGACTCAACTAAGCTCCGCGCAGAGTAGAACTGAAACACGGGACCTTCCAATCCGAAGACGAATGTCATACCCCAAAATCACAAGATCATAGCCGTACAATATTTAGAAAGATGTTTTGTCATGCTTTGGTGATATGATAGATCTTGTTTTTATTTGCATATGAAATCTGCGATTGTAAATGGACGAACTCATGTGAATTATCCTATTAGGTTTAAAGCTGCCATATTTTGTAAAATCACGTATTAAAAATTTTGGTCAGAAGACTCGTCCTTCAATTATCTATCCATTAAAATTACCTTTATCTTTCTGAAAACTATCAAACCTAGAACTTCCCTCGAGTTTCAGGTTTGAGAGGTTTTGGCAAGATGAGGGTCACTTTAATCGAAAAGTGAAGGACGAATTTTCTGGCTAAAATTTTTAATACGATTTTTTTTTTCCAGATGACGGCCCAATTTCTGTCATAAGACACATTACCTTTATGTTTATATCATTGTATTGCATTGTGTGCACAATACTCAATAAAATAAGATTTAGTGGTATGGCACTCGCCATCGGATCGGAAGGTTCAGGGTTCGATCTCCACTCTGAGCGGCGCATAGTTGATGCTTTAAAAGACATTTTCATCATATTCTCCCCCCATATTTAGGTTTAAAATCAGTATCTGGCCGTTAACAGCGTTGTCTCTGACGGAGGTAAAATTATAATATCCCCTATCTTGCGTCTT